>NC_135440.1:17921712-18221712 GCF_051991255.1 Vanacampus margaritifer | reverse complement strand
GAAATTGGGACTATTGTATTTGCTAATAGAATATAAACACTGTACTTACAGCTTGTAATGCTTAAAAATTAAACTAGTATGGAAATTGGGACTAATATGATAAAATGTCAGTTTTCCACCCTTTTCCTGCCAATATGTCCTCGAGCAAGGCGCTGCAAAAGTGTACTATGTAGTGCATACGTAACGGTTTAGTTGTCAAAATTGAAATTTAGATTATTTTTACACAATGTGACGATATTCATGTGAGAGAAATTAAGGAAATTAAAAAAAAGTATATCATGTTTAAAGGCTCCTGTGATGATTTTCCACTTTTAATAAACTGTTATGTTTTTCCATTTCTCCCAATGCAAGCAGCACACTTCTTCGCCACATGCTTCTTCTCAATACAGTCTACATATAGAGGCCTAAGACCCCGCTACTTTTTTTTGTGAACTGTTAACCTGTGACTCATATATAAGCATGTATCATTAGAAAGATGAGTCTCTTCTATGTAAGTTGACTTTTCTAATGTCCATTCCATGTCATCAACACTCCCATGTCTAGCTGTACAGTGAATATATATATATATATATATATATATATATATATATATATATATATATCCCGCCATTAATTGGACCTATGACCTGCACAACTAAATTTAATTTATTTTCTAATTGACATGCTTCATCATTTATTAACTTATCAGTTGTAGTCTTTTAATGTTATCATGTCTGCTTTTATTTTGTTGTAATTGCTTCTCCTCGTTTCAGAAAAAAGACCGTGATCAGAGGCGTTTGTGTGCTGACTCCCATTTAACATGATTTGGAAGGTGATTGGTTCATTCAGAACTCAATCGCATCTCAATTTTGAAGAGGGTGTGCACCCTTGTGCAACCAATATTTTCCCCATTTTTTATTTTCTTGTACAAATTTTTGGTAATATTTACGGTGGAAAAAGTTTTAAAATAATTTGATAGGGCTGCGTAGACTTTTCCTCCCCACTGTATGTAGCCTGATTCGAGACATCTTCAAGGCCTTTAAATTCCTTCTTATCGTGAGCTCAGGGTTACTCTGGCCTCCCAGATTCCGCTCCGGGAAATAATAAGCGTGACCTTTGCATGAGCCCTCCCCCTTGCCTTGTTTTAAAGACACAAATGATAGCAACATCACACTTGACTGAAACTTTAAAAAATGCTGTAGAATCAGCTCATTACAAAATCAAATGCAAGCAACAAAATACACATCGGCATGGTCTTAAAAACCTTGATGAATACTGTGAGACTTCAGCTCAGAAACAGTAAAAGTGAAGAAGCGTGAAGCCGATGCTAACGAAAAAAAACCACTTATTTATAGAGAAAAAAACGCCACGAGATGACCGTATCATTGTAAACACTTTCTCTTTCCATTAAGTGTGTGAGTTGCGTTTTCAAAGAGTGAGTAGTTTTACTTTATTTTTGTTTAATCATACACTTCACAAACTGAATAGAAATCTAAGCAGTTAGCGCAAAACCTTCAGGTGATTGCTGTAAAGCAAAAAAAGAAAGTCAGGAAATCCTACTAGAAAATCTGAAATGTGTTTGGGGTAAGTCAGAGTCACTCATAAATAGGTGTGTGCTGACTCCAATTTAATATGAGCGTGAATGTGATTAATTCTGAACACAGCCATATCCCAATTATGAGGGTGTGCACACTTTTGCAAGCACTATTGCAGTTGTTTATTTTTACTTCCCTTATTGGATTAAAAAATAATAATAATTCAATTGAGTTATCCAGGTAATAGGTCAAATCAATAGTGGAATGATTTTAAAAAATAATGTGTTTTTTTTATGTTTTATCTTGGTCTCACAGAAACTTGCATTTGAACAGGGGTGTGTAGACTTTATATCTACTATATACAACAAGCATTTGATTTGTGTAGCTGAGTCAATTGCTTCACACTGCAATAAGTTGCTTATTCCATTTGTTGATTTATGGATTTATTTGTATTGTTCATTATAACACAAATTCTCAACAGCAACATTTCCACAGAACGAGAACGAAAAACTTAAACCAATAAAGCACATTAAATGTTATTTTAAACAATAGTCCCCCTTCGTATTTGGAGAAATAGAACACGGCACGAGAAAGTGCTCAGCTGTATTAGTTGCCAACGTAACGCCACAATCATTTGTTTAAAAAAAATGCTTATTGCAAATAAACAGCAGCTGCGTGATATGTCATGCTCTTCTTAATCATAGCCTAGTGACTCACAGTCTTTTTTTTTCTTTTTTTTAAACATCGCTTTCAATTGGCCATGCAGCCTTTGTTTTGTCTACATGACAACATTTGCAGAGACCACTCACACAGTACATCTTTTGTTAAATCCAATGCAAAGTCTGTGATAGTCAGAGCTAAGCCGCCAACCAATACTGAATAGTTGTCCACAGTTTTGAAAACTTGAAGGGCCGTAAGAGCTTTCTAGTCGTCCTTGTATCAACAGTTCCGACATTTTTATATAGACACCTTCGAAACAGAGAAGTGGTTGACACATTTCCTCGCGCTTGCAGTGTCAGCATTTGCTCGCTCCGTGTTGAAAGACCAAATGCTGTATTATTCTACATTGAATGCCAAAAGGCTTAAGCTTTGTCTTCAACACAATAAACATTCAGTTCAAGTTCATGTGACATATTTGCAATAATCATTCCGCTTCATAACATTCTGAGCACCATGTTGAATATGCTGCGTGATTGTGATGGAAGGGCTGTAAAAGACAAAATAGTTTCAAGTCAAGTTTGTCAAAGCCCTACAGTGCTTGTAACTGGATCACATAATACTGCAAGCCGACACAAAATGACAACATGCATAGAAGTATTCAGAAATAACATTACCAAGAAAGAAATTCTAGAATAATTAAAAAATAGTTTTAGATATGAAAATACAGAATCTGAGTAATGTGTTCTTTCAAGCTATGGCGACTGTTATTATTTATTTCACAATATAAAAATAGATTCTGTCAAAAAAAATATACACCCAGACAACTTTATGAGATCCAATACATATGTCGTTTGCTTTGTACTAAAATAATAGTAATGCTTAGATTTTATTGCCATTGTTTGATAGGTATTTTTTTTATTTATTTTTTTTATCATGCATGCTTATATACTGTAGGGCCCAATCGATAAATCGGAACTAGCTCTTTTAATTTTTTTATTTACACATTAACACATTACGTACACCATAAGACATGGATAATGAGATTGAAACATTACCCACCTAAAAAAAAATCGTCTGGTTAAGGGACCAAAAAAAAAGAGAGTTATTTTACTCATTATATAATTTTAATATTAATTGGCCCATTAATCAGTTATTGCAATTTTATTCTACAAAATATCGGAATTGGCATCCGCCTAAAAAACTCTTTATCAGTCGGGCTTTAATATACTCTATACAATGTGTAGCCTACTATATAAGTTTCCATTGGTGTAAAAATGTACGGTATTTCTAGTAGTTACCATCATGGTCCATGAACAATGAAAAGTCTATGGACCTTCCTTTCCCAATCAGACAAAAGCGTAACTGTAATTATAATTATTGCGATACAATTGTTCACAACATGCAAATACGTAACTGCTGAGCCCATTAGGAATGGGTTGCTAACCAAAACAGCAGCACATACAGAGGCACATAAACATCTCAGAGATGAGTGGGGAGACTTAGCGCATGTTGCGCAGTGCTAAAGATGGTCTTAAGGTACATTAAAGTATGTGGAAATTTCACAACTTCACTTTATCTTGACATGAATTGTATGATAGTTTTTTTTCTGTTGTGAAATCTATCCATATTTGCTGTTTTCTGCTCTTTCTGTGTAACGCCCTAAGATGCCACAAAATGGTGCCAAAGTAAAGTAAAGTAGCAACCGGTGTAGAATGTTTGACTGATACTTCCCAGCTCTAATGGGGAGGGGCTAAATTTAGTCCTGGTTGCATACGATTGGCTGTCGACCAGTCCAGGGTGTACCCTGAGCCACTTACTGTATTTGCATAGTTTTTGATACAGCGATTGTATTGGATCCCATTAGATGTGCATGTATGTGCGTGTACGCATGCATATGTGTGTGGTGTTGGGCGTCATCAGTGTGTGGCCCCCGGCAGCAGCGTCAATTCTGCCTCTGAAGCAAACAGCTCCTTGTAGAGCGGAGGGAAAAGCGAGTGGGCGGTGAGCGGGTAGCGCTGACTGAACCAGCGCAGCTTCTCTGAGTGCAGACAGCACAGCGAACGCAACACGGACATCCTCTGGTACAACTGCATTGAAAAAAATAAAATCATTAAAATAACATTTTACACTTTTGCCACTTTTGAGCGTACCTTGTGCATTAGACTGTCCCGATTGTCTCTGCGTAGAATGTGCGTGAGACCTAACTCCACGCTTCTTTGGACTCGCTGCACCCTGCCTCTGTCTTCCAAACATGGACGATCTACACAGAAATAAACTAGTAAGTCATATCATATATCATCAAGTCAACCCCAGTGTTGGTGTTGTTTGTTGTGTTGGAATGACACTCTTTGTCTTCCGCGCGTTCGTTGTTGTTCGGGTTGAGAGAATGTTGATTTTCTGAATACAGACTGGAGATCGGTGAACAGGTCCTTCGAAGGATTTATTTTACAGAATATTCTGGACACGAGCGGGTTTACAAAAGCACAGCTGCTCCTCGCCAGTGTGTCTTTTTCAGCGGACTCCCAGCATTCTTATACTATCTTGAAAAGACCTCAGAAAAAACAGCCCCCAGCCCTGAGTTCAATACACATGACGACAGCCGGAAGTAGATAAGACTTTTTACACTTTTACAGCATATCATCCAATACACATTGAGTTCAACCCCGGATACTGGCCCATTGATGTGGAAACAGACGAGGTCCTTTAGACATGATGACATGAGCAGAAATTGTGACAGCACTTACAAAGACACATCCAAAGATAAAAGTTCTACTGAGGAAATAAGTAAATCAAAACAGTTATGACTAAATCTAAGCAGAAGAATCTCAACAGTTGCAAAGTGTCAATTTGACAAAAAAACAACCACATGGGGGCAACCTGGGGCCATAATCATCAAAATCTAATGTAATGCTCAACTGTGGTTGTTATATATGCTATAATAATAATATTGCTAAAGTAATACCAATTTAACAGTATCAATCAAAGTCTCAAAACTGGATGAGTGAGTGATCCTACCTGCATTAATCAAGACCAGCGCACTGAAGAGAGCCACCTGCTGATCGGTGAGCTTTAAAGCACACATGCTGTGAGCAAAGTCGAACACCGCCGCTATTAAGTCGCCACACACTGCAAGAGAAAAGCGTCGGCGTGTCATCCATAGCCCAAAGATTTCAGAAGCGTGTCGGCGTAGAAGAAAGAGGTCTCACCCAAAGACTTGAAGACTTCAGTTCCTGCAAATTTGCCATCAAAGAAGACGGTGTTGTTCTCTGTGTTGAAGAAGCGACTCATCCTCACCAGAACGACCTCCATAGAACCTGAAGGCAAAAAGGAAGACTCATCGGGCCATATTCAGACTTCAAGTGATGTGAAGGGAAAGCGACCTCACCAGTTTTGAGAAGGGCGATCTGGTCGTTTTGACTGAGCAGACGGAATCCCGGGATGTGTTTTGCAAACTCCACCACGTACTGCACGGCATCAGTCAGCCGGATGGCACAGTGCTGCCACATCTCATCCACTGACTGAAGTCAACAAGTTTGATTAATATTAAGTCCAGGCCATGGACATAATAACAGGCTGAGTTTTATTTTTTTCTTCTTTTAATTTTTTTAAAGTTTGACTGTCTTGATATGCTTACATTCAGACTAGGCAATCTATTTCGGGCAATTAATGAGCAATTTGAAAAACTAAATTAACCAAATTATAGATCATTTATTCCCTCCATAGCTGAAGAAATTTTGTAAAAAAAAAAAAAAAGTGATCATTCTTCATTGTGCATTAGGCAGCTAGTTAGTTAAATACAAGAATATTTTTCACAGTTAAGAGGTAGATACAAGTAGTAGTACAAGTAGAAAGAAAGAAATATAGATTTCATGTCAACGTGATCTCCACAAAGTTATTTCATTTCATTGGGTAAGTAAATTGGTAATAGTTAGTTAGATACTTTGGTAGGCAGGTAGGTAGATATGTAGGTAGGAAAGAAGATGGGTAGTAAAAATCAGGTCAATCAAGTTAGTTTTATGTTAGGTTGAGATTTAGACTTAGAGAAGTAAGGAATAAAACCAAGTTTGTTTTATGCTGTTCTGCACAACGTAGGTTGTCCTGATACCCTTTGTGTTAGTTAGTTAAATACAAGAATCATTTTCACAGTTAAGTGGTAGACACAAGTAGTAGTACAAGTAGAAAGAAAGAAAGAAATATAGATTTCATGTTGACGTGATCTCCACAAAGTTATTTCATTTCAGTGGGTAAGTAAACTGGTAATATTTAGTTAGTTAGTTAGTTAGTTAGTTAGTTAGTTAGTTAGTTAGTTAGTTAGTTAGTTAGTTAGTTAGTTAGTTAGTTAGTTAGTTAGTTAGTTAGTTAGATACTTTGGTAGGCAGGTAGGTAGATATGTAGGTAGGAAAGAAGATGGGTAGTAGAAATCAGTAAGTTAGTTTTATGTTAGGTTGAGAATTTGACTTAAGAGAAGTAAGGAATAAAACCTAGTTTGTTTTATGCTGTTCTGCACAAGGTAGGTTTTCCTGATACCCTTTGTGTTAGTTAGTTACTTAGTTAGTTAGTCAGTCAGTCAGTCAGTCAGTCAGTCAGTTAGTTAGTTAGATTCCACAAAACAGTTTTAGGTTGCTTTGTGATTGCTGCAAAGTTAGTAAGGTAATTTGGTAGGTAAGGTCGTTTTATGTTGTTTGGAGCAAGGTCATTTGTATTGATTGTTAGTCAGTTAAAGATTCTGCAAAAACTACGAAAGATATTTTTATTCATTTTATTCTATGTACCACACAAGGTAGGTTGTACTGATTGACCTTTGTGTCTAGTTAGTTAGTTAGTTAGGTAGGTAGGTAGGTAGACAACAACTAGAAGTTAATAAGGTAGTTTTATGTAATGCTGTGATTGCCAAACAAAGCTGAAGGTTGGAGGTTTGTTTTTGGTAGGTAGGTAGGTAGGTAGCAGTGCAAGTTAATAAGGTAGGGTGTATTGAAAGAGTCAGGTAGTTAGTAGGATTCCGTTTAGGAATTACGTAGCTATTAGTAACGTTTTAGCCATCCCCGGTGAACCAAGAAATTGGCCTGATAGCTCACAAACAAGCGGGCAAGCACCACTATGGTGACCCACTTTTGTTTTAGCCTACATTAATTGTAGGGCTTTGGTGAAGTTGAATGTCATGCTAGTTTTAAGCAACTGCGAGAGGAAAAAAAGGAGGGGGACATTTTAAAATGCATGTTTTTTGCAGTTTCCTGTTTGGTTGATCAAACAGAACAGTAGCCGTGGCCTCTAGTATTTTGAAAGGCAGCGTCTCGTGCCGAGAGAGCCCCTCACGCCAACGCAACAAGATGGTAGGCAGTGAGTGATAGTTACTTTGCTGTGATACGCTTGGATCTCCTCCCTGCTGAACATTTTCCACTTAAGCGCCTGCAGCTCCTCTGCTCGGTACTGACAGGTGTCTTTGTTGGAGCGCACGATGCTGTCACACAGCTCATCTAAGAAAATAGGAAAAAACAATCAGAAAGATGGTACGGGTAATATCGCCTTGAGCAGTGATTTTTAACCATAGTGGTCAGTTTTGCGGGCCGCATAGGTTACACATGAGAAATATAACTGATTATGTACTGTTATCCGTGGGAGGTGCAGATGCAATAAAGCTTCACACCGTAAATCAGAAAGTTAGGTTTATGTTGTTAAAAAGGAAAAATTATGCTAAATCTTCCCAAACAAAATATACAATGCTGATTTCATTTGGCATTATAGAACAACGCATCCAATAATATTTTGAGAGAATAGGCTGCAGAAGCACAAACGGCTTGTCGAGCAAGCATGAATATTGCTGTAGCAATTTTCAAATTTGCATATCACGAGGCTGTTATTTTCTGTTACACTTTACTTCGCTTTCATTCACTTTCTTGAAGTATCATTTTATTTATTTATTACCCTGGAGAACCCACAGGGTCAAATTTGGCCCCTATAAATTCTGCTACTCAAATAACAAAGACCTTTTATTTTTATTTTTACAAATTTAACTTCAAAAGTCCAGAGTGCCACTTCTGACCCCTGCATGGGGCTATCTAGTGGATGAATATTGCACTTACATGAGCCAGAGTGGTGGTGACAAGATGGCTAAAATGCAACAAATAAAACAAAAAAAATATTTGTTCAGTGTAGCTGTGTATTTGAATTAAATTCTAAATAGTTTACTGACAGTTTTTGTTATTCAGATTTTTCGAAATGATACCCCTAAATCCAAAAGAGTCAAATTTCGCCCTAATCCTAAATTAGGGAATAAATTGAAAAAAACATTGGAAAAACATATATTTTGGTGTTCAGTGAACTTATAGCAGTCATTTAATGTATAATTCATAATTTTCCAAAGAAGAAAAGGGTTATTGGGTTCTCCAGGGTTAAATATGTTTTTTTTCTTCATCTGGTATTTTAGAGCGTCTTTTTTCCCCTGCTATAGTAAAAGCTATTCATTAGTTAAGCGCTAAATATGCATAAAGATGACTTGACTGTATGTCTGCTTTAATAAGCCTCACTTGACACTTAACATGTTTTTTTTTACTTGTTATACTGTGAGATGATTGATTTCATTTTGATAGTATATTAATCATGAGAGGAGAAAAAAAAGTATTGGCAGTGCTGGGATTTGAACCCACACCTCCGAAGAGAGCGTCTTTAACTGCTCGGCCACGGTACCATGTGAAGTTGACACTTACCAATCAAACCAGAGTTACAGCATATATCTGAAGTGCCCCAGACCACTACACAGGAGAAATAGGACCCTGAGCTCAAAAAGGTTGACAATCCCTGAGCTAGAGAAAATTCCCACCATCTGTCATTTGAGTTCACCTATATGACGCAGAGAGTGAGGATAGGTCCCGTGAGGATCCTCTGGTGGATTATAAGGATGAATCGCCATCGGGTCATGTGAGGACTGTCTGGATTCCAATCCTAATGTGGAGATGAGAGAAGGTAGACGCTTAAACTCAACAAACTGTCCACTAAATAAAAATCCATATATGGTGATTAGGGGAGTAGAAAAACAATGGATGATAAAGAACAAAACAATGGAAAACATTAACAAACAATAGAATGGAGGGATCACCTCTAATATCAGCGTGTCCACTGGTGTCCACCCTCATGGGTGCTCTGGACGAGGGCGAGACGCCAGAGCTTCTGTAGATCATATCGGACACTTGTGGCTGGTTGGGGGAGCACAGCCGGTAGGAGTGAATATCAGAAGTGAAGGACAGCAGCTCAGACTCGCTGATGTAGGGGTAGCCTGACGTCATGGGCTGGAGGAGCTGCGGGGAGCGGTCTTGGCGTTCCTTGGGGTGGTAGGACGAGCCTGACTGGGCGTCCACTTGGAACTGCTGCTGTTGCTGCTGCTGCTGCTGCTGTCGGTGCCGCTCCACCTCAGCGATGAGAGAGTCCCGCTGGCGCTTGGACATCCGGCCAAATTTCACAGCTGAATGGGACCGAAATATTATACTCATGTAAAACACATTTACAGTACTACCGTTTATTGCGGGGGGGTGCGTTAAAGATGCAAACCCTGATAAAGAGAGACCAAATATTTGTTGAAAATATAGTTTTAGCCTCCCTATTTAAAACATACTTTTGAAAGTATTTCTTACAACTGCACAATAAGGGAAACATTACTAGCTTAATGCTAACACATAGCAACAAAATTAGCATAGATATTTTGGTAATTACTCACCTTCAAATAACTGCTACTTTAACACACACACGCGCGTGCGCACACACACACACCAATTCTAACCCAAGCTCTAAAACCAAGTCTTGACCCTCAGAAAGAGGTCTAAACTTGTGGGGCCCAGCAAAATGGCCCCACATAGACGGGTGGGCCCCACAACTCTGTGAAATCCTGAAATGTTGGCCCCACTATGTAACAAAAACAAGATCACACACACACACACACACACACACACTACTAACCCTACGTTTGTTTTACCGACATTGTGGAGCCATCTCATTGACATAATGCATTTCCTAGCCCCTCCCCCTAACCCACACCATCAAAAATGTTTGCCTACCCCTATTCCTTTCCCTAACCTCAACCATAACCCAATTCAAACCCAAGCTTTAAAACCAAGTCTTGACCCTCAAAAAGAGGTCTAAACTTGTGGGGCCTAGCAAAATGGCCCCACATAGACGGGTGGGCCCCACAACTCTGTGAAATCCCGAAATGTTGGCCCCACTATGGAACAAAAACAAGACCACACACACACACACACTACTAACCCTAATTTTGTTTTACTATTGTTGTGGGGCCATCTCATTGACATAATACATTTCCTAGCCCCTCCCCCTAACCCACACCATCAAAAATGATTGCCTACCCCTATTCCTTAACCTAACCTCAACCATAACCCAAGCTCTAAACCAAGTCTTGACCCTCAAAAAGAGGTCTAAACTTGTGGGGCCCAGCAAAATGGCCACCCATAGACGGGTGGGCCCCACAACTCTGTGAAATCCCAAAATGTTGGCCCCACTATGTAAAAAAAAACAAGACCACACACACACACACACACACACACTGTAAAGAAAAAAAAAAACCTTTGTCATATTTTGGGTCTGCAAAAGTGTGTTTGGGGGTCTCACCGTCTCTGCTCATGCCCTGGGCCAAGCACTTCTGCAGACGACAGTGTTGACAACGATTGCGGCTGGACCGGTCGATGGTACAGTTACTCTGCCTGGAACAGGAGTAAGAGACCGTGGGCAGCTGGCTACGCCGGAAAAATCCCTGAAGCATGAAGAGTTTGGCAACAGAGGAAGAAGGGTTAGCGTTGTTGAATCAAATCCGGGTTGTAATATGTGTTTTACACAAGACATTTTAGTCTTAGACATAATGTTAATATATTTTCACAATTTAAAATAGTTCCTGTGTTTCTTAATAAAAGGCAAGGACATTCTATGATCAAAATCCACAAAGGATAAAGATTTACAGTAAATGTCATTTATTAACCACTAATTGACAAGAACGTCTCTGTCTGTCTGTCTCACCTTGCAGCCTTCGCATGTAATGACTCCATAATGCACTCCAGAGGATTTATCACCGCAGATCTTGCAAGGGATAACTTCAATCTGAGCTGAAATGACACAAAATGTTTTTGTTAGCATACTTTAGTACAGCATCAATAGGACAATTAAAAATCAATCAGGTGCTATGAGAATGCAGAAAAAAACATTTGAAAAGGTTTTGGTACAACTCTAATGGATTTGATTAGCCTTTCCCAAATCTTCCAACTAATCAAAATCTTGAAAGTTCAACCCATGTGCAATCATATAAAAATGCAAATTAAATTGAAACACCATGTCAGAATTTTGCATGCTAATGTGTGATTTTATAAAGGAAGCTCTAGTAATAAATGCATTTTGGGTACAGTTTTGTCATGTTTATTTTCAGTCTTGTTTACTCCCTGTCATGTTTAGCTTCTGTTTTCCTTGTGTTTTCCCCTTGTCTTGTCATTTCCTGTTTTATTGTGAAAAGTCTGACTCCTCTCGTTCCCTCTTGATCCCTGATTGTGTCCACCTTTCCCCATTACCCACATGTGTCATCCAATCAGTGCCCTCAGCCAGGTGTGTCTTGTTATGTCATTAGTGTTGGTGTATTTAGTCGGTTGTCTCCCCCCTGTCTGTGTCGGTTCATTGTTGCCACTGTCGTAAGTCATTCGCCACGTCACGCTGACCTTTTTTTTTTGCCTTATCAGGATCCATGTCATGCTGTTAGTTTTGCCTAAGTTGTTTTGCCATGTTTAGTTTCATGTTTTGTTAGTTCCGTTTATTTTGCACTTTGAAGTTAGTTTTTTGATTAGAAATGAAAACCTCTTTTTGGACTGCACCTCTGCCTCCTTGCTCTGCCTTCCCGCATCTGGGTCCTAAAGCCCCCACCCTACTGACAAGTTTATGAATTTAATTGTGTGATTTTTGTGTTTTATAAAAATCAATTATAATGAGGTTTTTATTAGGGGTGGGAATCTTTGAATGTCTCACGATTCGATTCCGATTTTTGGTTGTGCGATTTGATTCAGAATCAATTTTCTATTAAGAACAATTTATTTATTTATATATATGATTTGATTGACAATGATTTTTGCTTCAATTTATAGATGTTCAAGGAATCGTAATGATCTACTCCAGTCTGACTCGCTAATGCTAATTAGTGCGCTACTCGCCGCACTTTTATCACTCAAAAGAACGGCTCCACGTTGCAAAAAAACAACTTCTAATGGAATGACTTGATCGTGACTTTTTCCTTCTACTCTCTAATGTGGCTACAACTTAACAGTGTATCAGACCGCGTGAAACCACACTGCCCCTCAGTGGCTGAATCGGGTACGACATGAACAGCGCTCCCAATAAAGGCACACACAAACAAAGGAAAGACAGTATAAAATAATTTAAATAAAATCAATTTTGGGACATTTAAAACTGATTCTGAATCGTACTAAATGAGAATCACGATTCTTATGAGAATTGATTTTTTGGCACATCCCTAGTTTTTATAACACACACTAAATCACACAAAAATTTAAATATATATTTATAATTGTGGAGTGAACCAAAAATACATCAAATTAATAAATTTTTGGGGGTAAACCACCCATTTTCCCCCCTTAATTACAGCTTGGAAATAAAATAAATAAAATGTCAAAGTAAACAGTTACGATGTATGTTTTGGTATTAATGTGACATTATGAACTGTTTTTTTGTTCCAAAGTTCAAAGTTGGATTTGCACTCTGATAACGGGCAACGTACTTCCCCCTGAAGATCAAGCGATGTGAAAGGAGAAGCTAGTTTCCATCAAGCTGCCACTAATAAAGACAAAAATGAAGAAAATGCCAACAAATAGAAGCGTGTGTCTTGTGTGGAGGTGGAATTTGTACAAATGGAGAGCGGCGACGAGTGTGGAGGTGTGAAACCTCAAAATCTTTTCAAGTGGTTGACTGGATTCTCATGTCGTGACTTTCTCAGCCAAATCCTTCTCTGTCTCGCTCATAAAGGACATGGCTGCCAGTAATGCTCTCTATGCTCCATCATTACCAGTAATGCCCCCCCCCCCAAAAAAAAATTTTTTAAACGCTCCTGACCTCAATTAGCTCCTTTTCATCTGGGTCATTTATGTTGCTTTACACGAGGAAATGTGGGAAAAGTTCATCCTTCTCTTGTCTTTGCAACACTGATGTCATGTATTGAGGGTGCCAGTGATGATACAACAGGAAACAAAGCGTGCAGATTTGTCTGACACTAAATCACCCCCCCACCCCCCACCTCCTTTTTTTAATCTATTCGGATTGACATCTCTGTTGATTTGTCTTCTGGCTGCGTCAAACTGTGTCAGGTTGTCTACGTGTTAGTGTGTCAGTGTGTGCCCTTCTTTCCTGGTGCCACACTTAGCACCCCAAGGCATCAACAGAGGACAACCCTGCAACCAGATCACGTCAAAGATTCTTTTCACTTATCAGGCGTGCATTTTTTTAAAAGTCCTCTCTCTGAGTGCCGGACTAAATTTAGGAAAATACTTGATCTAATTCGATTCAATTTAAAAAATATATATTTTAGTATTTAATATGAGCATTTGTTTGTTGAATGTTTTAGGATTTTCACGGCAATTCCTCAGACTATTTACTTTTTTGGGGGGACAAAATATTGCACTTTTTTTTTTAACAGTTTGGTTGGTCCAGCAAATTCTACAAGGGGTGCGACTTGTACTGTACATTAAAATTAGAGCTCGGACTAGCACCCAAAAAAAAAACAATTGGATTAGAAACTTCGCTTAAAAATATGGAAAAGTTATTCTTTTTTAGTCTAAAATGGCTTCCCTCACATTAGTTGCCATGACTACACGAGGCTTTTAACAGTTTTGAACACATTTAAAGGGGAAGGCAATCTTAAACATTTCTTGACAATAATATGTTATATGTGACCTCACCAGTCTAAACATGACATTCTGATGAATATTACTTATGTGGAATATGAGTTTTGAAGCAAAATCCAGCCGTTTTTTATCTATCTCAGGGGGCGGCCATTTTGCCACCTGCTGTCGACTGAAGATGACATCACAGTTGCTCAGGGCTCAGGCAAAGACCAATCACAGCTCATCTAGTTCCTGAAGCTGAGGTGGGATTGGTTGTTACCTGAGACCTGAGCAACTGTGATGTCCTTTTCACTCGGCAGCAAGTGGCAAAATGGCCGCCTTCTGATATTGATAAAAACTGCTGGATTTTGTTGCTTAACTCGTATTCCACTAACGCAATATTAACCAGAATACCATATTAAGACTAAAAAAGAATTTTTTTTTTTTGGGGGGGGGGGGTTGACTTCCCCTATTAATTTCAGACAAATTCACTCTTAATACACCTTAGATTACAATATAATCTTTTAAAACATAGCAACAAAAATAATCTGGCATTTGTTGCCCTACACTGTACCTCAGGTAAACAAAAACCAAAGAAATTGCAGAGTGGTGGCAATTCATGTTGGGAGGTGCAGGACGAGCCAAGAGAAGGAAAGAATGGTCTCCATCAGTGGCTTCTGTTTTTATGCAATTTCACTTGTGATTGTCAACCTCAAAACAACAGGAAATCCACCATGACCCGCAACCTTTCTCTGTTCACACATTCGCAACCATGCACCGGACGAATAGTCTTCCAGCAACTTTCTACGGCAATACAGAACTGATTTTTTATTTATTTACAGTATCTGATAAAGGTAATGTAAACGAATCAGATTATCTCAAGTAAATAAAAAAATATTATTATTAATTTTTTTAAGTATTTAATCAATTATGCACTTACATTTTCGTTTTGGCAGTTTGAATGGTGCTGAACAAATGATGCTGAACAGAGATACTGCTCAAGTTGTGTATGTGTGTGTGTGTGAACAGCCAGTGATAAATTACTAATCATGTTTAGGGATATATATGTATGCATATTTTCTTTTCTTTTTTTAACCTGCATTGTTTCTTCCTTAAGCAGGGTAGTTTCTTCATAGAATATGAACAGAAGGAAGGAACTGAAATCTAGATTATATCACGCTCACAATTTTTGCACAACTCTCTGGGGTTTGCGTGTGTGTGTGCTTGCATGCAGGGGGTGGGGGGGGGGGGGGGTTGAGGGGCATCGGGTTGGGTGGGCGAAACAGATCTGCTTCAGACAGAAATCACCTGTCAGCAGTCTGTGCGACACACTGTAAATGGACAAGAAAAACCTCAACTTTCCTGTGACGGAAGTTTGTCTTCGGTAAGAGGATTTAAAAAAAAAAAAAAAGAAAGAAAAGAAAGAAATTCACCCACACGCAAACATGTACAATATATGTATATAATACACGCGCACATAAAGCAGTTTTTGGCAATGACTTCATTTGGGGAACAAATTTCTAATTGTGAGGAGCAATTTTCTGCAGGTTAATCACAAGGGTTTTATTAAACAATAAAATGACGGCAATAAAACAAATGAACAATAAGTTTTCTTTTTTTCTTTCTTCTTTTTTTCCTTTATTCACATTGTGCATAGCAGCAAACTGTGTTTTCTTGTCTAGAAACATTTTCAGTGGGGCAATTTCAAACTGAGTAAAATTTAAACTGAGTATTTCTAAATGGGACGACTTTTAGCAAAGCTAAATTGATTTAAAAAAAAATAAAAAAAGAAGAAAGAAAAATGAAAAAAAAGGATAAGATCCACTCTAATGTAAATTTGAGAACATTTATTGTGCAGTCAAAATCAAAATTCAGGACTCAATTGAAGTAAAAAAAACCAACAACATTACGGATCTATATATATTATTATGGGCCTCTTCTCCTTGTTCACGTGCGCCGTAGTTTTAATTAATTGATTTCTGGTTTCCAGTTCTGCTAACTAGTTCAGATAGCTAGTATGATTTTCTCACCCAAGTCGAGCTACTTAATACTGCCTCCTAGTTTGCTGTTCTAACGATACATTTGAACCTGGTTACAGCCAGACTTCTGTGAAAAGTGCACTTGATCACCCAAGTACTTAATTGTGGTCCTTAACAATTACATGCTTGTTGTAGGTTAGCTTAGCAATTAGCAATTAGCAATACTACTCTATCTTTCCTTGTAGTCCCTTTGTGAGAACGATTTTTTGTCAGAAGTTCGCTGCCATGGATGCAATGATTACTGCGACTCCGCAATGTGTTCAGCCGCACTAGCTAGTCAGCTCATTGCTAGTTGGTGTGGCGCAAATAGCACCAAGCTTGCCTTGACCTCCTACTACACGCACGTAGGTTACTTGAGCACACTGCAACAGGTTAATGCGTGTGTGTAAAGCCAATGAAAGTTTTTGGGACTCTGCCGTTCAATTATCTTTTTTCTTTTAATTTTTTTAATCTGTGATTCCCAGGTTTGCTATTGAATTTGTTTTGATGAAGCGCAAAATGCTAATTTGGAAGCTGCTTTTTTTTTTTTTTTTTTTTTTTTTAGGCTGGATGCATATAAATATATTTGCATTTCGATTTCTGTGCAGTGATTTGATACAAGTATTATTTGATTTTTTTTTAAATACACAAATCAAAAATAATTCAAATTAATTTTAGTAACGATATCCTGACTAGGGTCTGTTTAATCATAATAATAATTGCGGGCAAGATTAATTCAACTGTTGCATAAGTATTGTTTTTGTTTTTATTTCTTGTGTTTTAATTTGTTGTCATGTGTACAGTATTCAATTTTTCAAGACAGGAGTGTGGGGGGCCATTGGAAATTTTAGCAGTCCATTCTACACACATATATATATATATATATATATATATATATATATATATATTGTCCTTTTTCTTTTTTAAGTATTCTGTAGCTACAATATTGGAAACTAACAAACTACAAAAATAAATCCTGAATCATATATTTCTCTAAAATTTCATTCTCTAAAATTTGTAGGAAAGACAGTTTATATTAATCAAAAGAAATGTTTTTGATTTAATTTGAAAAACTACTATAAAATATTTTTTGAAATAGACACAATAGAAAGTGATCAATGTCAACACATAATTTAAATACCTTAAATAAATAGGCATTTATTATTACTTCAGTTTATACTTATGAATAGCTTCTTTTTTTTATTTTTCCGGAACGTCAATAAGTTGCTTTTAAAAATGAAATTGTATATGTAGTAATTCAACTTAGTGGCCCATACTATTGTAAGGGTTTGCTGCAATTTGAATTGACTTGATTCACTAACAACTGAAAGTATGATTTTGTGTTTCTTATGCGCTAGTTGTCTTTTTTAATATGCTTTATTTTACACAAACAATGGCACTTTAGTTTCACTTTAGATGCTACAGAGGCAAAAAAGCAACTGTAATCTATTCTAAGAGTGAATTTGTCGTACACTGCAAAAACAAAAATGAGCTTTATTTTCTATTCTATTAAACATGAGAAAACCTCCCAAGCTAACCTTTGCTAATGCAGAGATATGATCACATCAGAAACGATCTACAACACTCCACTTTGATCAATTTGGAAAGCGGTAATGTCTCGACCTTCACAAGCGCGTCTGAATCAGTTCGACTTTTGTTTATCATTTGCTGTATTTTTGGAAGAAATGTGTCACCTGCCAGACTGCGCGCTTTGATGTAAACACTTTGATAAAGACGCTGCAACGCAACAGAGGAAACCCTTTCAGATAAACATACTACACAAATCTACGCCGGAATCCCCCGATTCACAATTCATTTTCTCTTACTGCCATTTTTCCTTCTGTCTGCACTCAGATGTGATATTTGAATTTGATTTCATCACTCATTATTAAATACTGACCTTTTGGAATATTACTACCATTTCCTCTGCGACTTGTTAACGGCACACACACTGGACAAAACATTAGGTGTAGACTAATGAGATAGCAAATTATGAGTTAGCAAAGATATTACTGCTCACTTTTCATTGACCCTGTCGGAGAGTTACTCATTTGACAATATGTCTATTATTGTGGTTGAAGTGATGTAGCATCATACTGAAAGATGTTTCGAAATATTCTGGTTAGCTCATTTAGCTACACAAGAGAAATATGTGTGAAAGGCCATGTAGCTTAAAGCATTTGCAAAGAACAATATATATCAACTGGATTTGGACGGCGTATGATGTGTTTAACTCATTCACTGCCATTGACGGCTATAGACGTCAAAAAATTAATTTGAACTATTTCTCCTCGTTTAACATTTTTCCCACTCTTGTTAACAACCTATGAAAACCTAGATTATTTTTATTGTATTAGAACAGATATCAAATTTGTGATTAATCGTGAGTTAACTAGTGAAGTCATGCGATTAATTACGATTAAAAAAAAAAGATAATTAAAAATTAAAAATATATATTTAAAAAATATATATATCTATATATTTTTTTTTAGAACAGATTATTAAAAATTAGGGGCATCAGGCGATTAAAATTTGTAATCTTAATTAATCGCATGACTTCACTAATTAACTCATGATTAATCACAAATTTTATATCTGTTCTAGGTTTTCATACTCTTATTAACAAAAATGGGGATTTTTTTTTTTAACTAATAGAAATAGTTGTAATGAATTTTTGACGTCTATAGCTGTCAATGGCAGTGAATGAGTTAAGCTAAGTCGTTAATAGGGAGGGAAAATCTCAAATTAAGTCATTAATACTGCACGTATATGCCTGCTGGATATAACAAATCAGAAAAAAATGAAAAAAGTATTAAAGCAATCGGTCGGAAACTACGGCCGAGAGAATTTTACGCGGCGGGCCGTGCTATTCTGAAAATAAATAGAACCTCAGAGAAAAATAACATAAAATAAAGTACATTTGATCCAATAAACTATTTTTGCATGTTTTGTTCATTCATATAGTTGATAAAAACTAAAAGCATAACATGCCGATAAAGGACGACAACCTTTATGAATATAAATTCTTGAAATAGAGCTAGATAGAAAAAGATAAAATATAGTGATTATAATAACCAAAACCAAAACAGTTGGTGAGGTTTGATTCGACAGGATAATGAAAAGCTTTCTCAAAACTGCCCCCATGCCAAATCAGATCCCTAATGATTTTGTCATATTGTATCCAATCATCAACTATCCACCCAATGTACTAAACATTTAATCAAATCTTACATTTCACACCCGCCTACCCACACAGCTGCCAACTACAAAAGAATTGGATGCCTACCTCGCATCATCCTCACTCCTGCACTTGTCGCAGACGTTTGCCCCACTTTCACAAACTCACTTTTCTTTCCTCTCCCCAAGTCTTCAAACGTGCACCACCTTGTCCAGCTATTGAGTGAGACGCGTTGTGTCGACGTTGGGGGCCTCAGCGCACATCATTTGCGAGGGTGTGTGTGTGGGGGGGGAACACATCCTTGTCCCGTGTGAGGGAGCAAAGGTAAAGAAATGGGACTGTCCCCCAAATCTTTTTAAAAAAGGGCTTTTTCCTTAAAGCTTTGATGTTGCCGAGCTTTACCCCCCACTCACGCTGGCAAATGCTTTTTTTTCGTTGCGGTTTTACTCAGATTGATGTTTGGGGGGAAAAAAGTGACACATTCTTAAAATAGTCTACTGCCCTACACAGACGTGTTGGCGGATCAACTCTTCTAAAATCCAGCTAAAATACATAAATTCTTCATCATTAGTAATAATATTGCATTAAAATGTACCAATGTCTTTTACCTTCTTAATGCAAATGCGAGAGAACAAAATGTAGTTAAACTCAACTTTATGTATAAAGCACATAAAAAAAACAACAACCATTATTAACTACCATAAAAGTTTAAGGACAAATGAACCCTTTTTAATAATAAACAATTCAAAACAATAAACACTTTTTAAACACACATGATGAAAGGTAATAAACATTTCACTGATGCACCTGCCATATATTTTATACAACACAGACTATCACTCAATACCGTGAAATCAACCACAAATTTATCTTTTTTTTAAGAGAGAGAGACAGAGAGAGAGAGAGAGCATGCAGAAGGCTCTGATGCAGCCTCTGACCTGAAGAGGACACTTAAAGCAATGGTAGTTATTACAAAAAAAACGGCCATCAGGTGGCAGCAGAGTATAAGAGATCAACCCGGGCCATTTTGCAAAAAAGCTCTTTTCCCCGGTGTTTTCAACAGATTTATGAAAAATGATTCAACTTAGCTATATTATAATGCTAAAAGCTGCACAACGGAAGCAGATAGAAATATACTGTTTTTCCCGGATAAAAGAAGAAGCTCTAATCTTTCTTTTGGTTGGTTCCATGTTTTTATAGCAATAAAACAATATTCTGTGGGCCTTGCGAAATCAGTCAAAATCCAGTAAAACAGCCGGAGCGAAGGGGGTTGCTTCATTTAATATTGCTGGGAACAACAAAATTTTACAAACATTTTGGCATTAAACACAAGCCGGGGGGAAATCAAACTGTTTCAAAGCAAATTTGAAAGACAATCATGACACTTTCCGCTTACATTTTGTCCTTTTTTTATTGTTGCAAGATTTGCCTTTGAGTATCGTTGTGCTCTCAGTTTGTATGTCTTGCTGCTGTGTGTTAAAGTTGTTTGAAGGTTTATAATTATCATGCCGTCTATGCTAATTTCCGTTAGCCCATCCATGGCATTACACATTACATATTAGCAATAAAAGCTAGTACACTTTGATTAGACAAAAGTATTTCGGTCTGGTTGAACATTTTTTATGTTTATATACACAATGATTCATTTGGACTTTTGCTTTATGTGTCTGTTTTACAGTAAACTTCAACTGAACCGCTTGAAGCAAGCATGCTGTGTCTCTTATTTGGAGAATTGGTCGACTGAGAGAGTACAAACAGGTCTAAAAGAATACCCTTTGTGTGTTTTACTAACTTTAATTGTATTTAAAGTGTGTGGGAGGGCGCAGAATTTCACTATTGCAAGTGGGTTTGGAAACATCCCACAAGTTCACTGTACACATCATTTGCTAGCGTTATTAAAAAGGAAGCATGACAAGCACCTGGATGATATGCACAATAAGACCTTGCACAAAAATTCCCAAAATCATTTATTTTGCAGCTGCACAGAAGTTGTCCGATATAAATAAAATTATTATTTTTTGAACCATGGCCCCAGCTGACACAGTTGGTGCGGTGAAGGATGCTACGCTACATGTAGCGTCTCGTCTTACATAACCAGGTGTGTTGCGGCAGAGCATGTTCAACTTAAAAAGTTGGTACACACTGAAGATGCTATCACTGTGTTGAGCAAGGCTTCTGCTGATGTGTGTGTTTTGGGGGTGCCGACTGCACAGGTGCAGCGTACGCACACGCTATGTCGCTATTGGCTCAACTCCAACGACGCCATAGTGTGCGTACGTGTCGTTATTTTCAGTGAATTTTAAAGCAGGTGCAATTGATACCTTCCCTACCTAAGACGTTAACCACATTGCATGCAAAAATATCTAGCACAAGCACCAGCAATGTCTTTACCACACACTCACACACACATACGCGCGCGCCTGCACGCACGCACGCACATTGACACACACACATTGAGTTGCACTGTGACTTACTCAAATGAGTCTTCTTGGACACAGCTCCTGAAAAAGACACACGGTTAGTTTACTAAACATTTCAACACTGTAAATTGTCCAAGTTGTTTTGATGGTGAGATTCAACACGAATACACAAAACATGAATATTATGTAAGTGTATTTACAGTATGTGCAGCCCACTTGAGGCTTACATTTCGATTCAACAGTCAAATCTGCCTACCGGAGATTCTGAGCTTGTAAAAGTATAGTTAGGAAATGTGAGCTATAAAGTGACATAAGATAGAAATTGCCAACATCACGTGACCAAACTTAGAAAACAGGTGAGCTGTGACGTTTGCAATGCGAGCACTTAAAAGCACTTTCACGTCTTTTAAATTCTATACATTAGCATTTAATCTTTAAGAACTGCTTGTCTTTAAATTTAAGTACAATTTTTATGTAGCTTTTATGTTTAATATAAAGTAGTCCAATTAAATTATCACTTAAGCACAATTTTCCCCCTAAAATTTTAAGGTTTTACTTGCATTTTGACTTTTTTTCCTATAAAATAAATAACATACTTGTTTGCTTATATATTTTTTACGTTATTCTCATAAATTATAAATGTTTGTCATATACTAACGATTTGTGTATTATATTTATATAATTTTCCATTTAGTTTTTTTTAAATCTTGTAATAATTTTTTTATATTTTTATTTTTTATTTCTTGTGGCATTCCCCCCTTTTACTCTTGGGTGTTTTTTTCTTGTAATATTTCAACTTTAGTCCTGTAAACGTTCAGGTGTTCATCCCATAACATACCAACTTTATTGTAAAATGTGTTTTTTTTTCTCTTAATATTATTGGATTGTGTGTAATTTGATGTTTTTCACGTAAAATGTTGACCTTATTATTTTTTCTTGCAACTATAGGGAAACAACCGTGTTCTTTTTGTTTTGTTACTACTTTGGTTTACTACACTCCTGTATCTTATAAATATAAGTATATCGTATCGTATCGTATCGTATCTTAACGCTGGCCGTGGTTGGTAGTGGGACTTTATTTTTTGGGGTGCGGAACTTCATGTGAAAAATTGGAGTACCACTGCAAAACAACATAATAGTTTAGGAACTATTTTGTGTTGGGTACTGTTGTGTTGTGTAACTTTCTTATTTCCGAGTGTTTATGAATGCATCACACGACTCACGGGAAGGGAGGGGGAGTGTAGCGGGGTGGAGTTGCTGCCGGAAGTCAAAGTAGCGGCCAATTTGATGAAATGACCCGTCCATTGTAAAGCATTGGATTTTGGATCGTTGTAATTTGAGGATTATTTTGATTTTAAAATGTGATTAGATGTCGTTTGACTACTATATCAATCTGTGTGGCAAAAGCAATACAATCAGCCGTTTGTTTCCATAAATGAAGCGTTTGCATTGCGTTGCTTTGGGGAAGAATCTGAAATGCCCGGATGTTCAGAATTGTTAGTAGATGTTTCTAATTGTACGGATCGCAAAGTTGTCTGCTGCGATGGCCGAGTGGTTAAGGCGTTGGGCTTGAAACCCAATGGGATCTTCCCGCGCAGGTTCGAACCCTGCTCGCAGCGATACTGTTTATCACCATTTCTACGGTAGCTACATTTTGGACAGTCTTGACGAATTTGTTCTTCGTGTCATTATGTGTAACGCCGCTGACCAATCCGTTTGCCACCGCTGTGACGTCCAACGTGACACATGCGGCGTTACATAACGCTGTAGACTACTGAGGACCTCTAAACATAGTGGTGTGTGTGCTAAAAGAAATTGCACTTGCACTATTGAGATTATGTACTGCATTCCATAATTGTAAAAAAAGAAAAGAAAAGATTATTGATGTAATTCACGGGTCCTTTCTTCTGAGTACAATAGTAACCACATGGCTTCCCCACCTTTCATTAAATCACGTCACTGTGCTTTTCATATAGAGCAGGTGAAGAACCACACTCACCACACATACATCGAAGAGAACCTATGATCTAACTCTAAAATTTCCCTACTAAAATTGAATGGAACCCCTAAAGAAACGTAAACAATTTCAGTTGAGTCACTCATCAGATAACATAAGATTTTTTTTCCAGCAAGCATCAAAGACATTAACTTTTTCTTTTTTTTTGTATGGAGAGTTCAGTATTGTTCATTCGATTTGACATGTCATCATTGCTCTCCTTTTTTATTAAATTTTATATATATATATATTATTTTTTTTTTGTATGTGGGTGAGTATGTGTATGTGCGTGTGTGTGTGCGTGCGTGCATGCGTGCGAGCGTGTGTGTATTCATCAGTTCACCTAAAACCTATTAAAAAAAATCCCATACTAATAATATAATATAATAATAAATTGCCAAATGCAGAAACATCAATGTAAGTTATCACGATGTGGTGGCTCTCGCTAACAGGCAGAATTAAGTAACCAGAATTAGGTTAAAAAATTCTATCTACGTAGACCATGTTTCTATAAATTTTGATATTTTGTTTTTATTTGAGGCAGATATTTTTTCCATTAAAATGTGATTTATGAGGAGGTTAGACCATTGGTCGATATTCAGAGTTTGTTTATTTTTCCAGTTAACAAGAATTGTTTTTTTTTGCGATAGTAAGGGCTACAAGTGTAGATTGAAATTGTTTATGTGGTAAATCAGTTGTTGTTAGGTCACCTAGCAAACACAAGTTTGGAGATAAAGGTATCCTACAGTCCAAAATAGCGGAAAGTTTTTCTAAGACTTTAGTCCAGAAATACATAACCGGAGTACATAGCCATAAAGCATGAACATTAACTAACGTCATCATTACATCACATCATTTTTTAATAGTTTACTAAACTGTCCACCCCAAGTTTTCACACCATATTTGGTTCCCATGGCAGAGAAACGAGCAGTCTCTCCTCAAGGTAATGCTGATTTATTTTAGCAGGTTTTAGAATAGAATTCCATTGGGCAAAAAACAGAAGCAAAATGAGGGCTAATCCCCACGGATTACTCCAGATTATGGCCATTTTTAACCCACTCACACAAAGCGAGTGGAACGAGGTGTGTTAGTGGGATGAAGAGGGCTCAAAGTGGATGGTAATGAAGATGAGGCGAAACCACAGGTATAGGGTAGCTCCTACCTGAGGGCCCACTTGAGCATTTGATGGAGCCCACCATGCAATTCTCAAAAATAAAATGGAAAGAACCAACAAAACAAGTCCAAACATGAATTATATTAATTGTTCAGCCTTAGTGTAAAGTGCATTGAGATAACGTCTGTTGTGAAATGACACCATATAAATAAACTGTACTTGACTTGATTAGCTGGCAACATTTACAGGGTGTACCCCGCCTCTCTCCCAAAGTCAGCTGTGATAGGCTCCGCCTCAACCGTGACCCTAAATGAGGACAGGCACTAGGATATTTTTTGTTTTGGTATACACTTGCTGGTTTCTATCACTGTGACGTGCTAGTGGTGGTAATCAGAGGTAGATTAATTAAATTAGGTAAATCCCCATTGAAGGCCTATGTACCAAATGGAAATAGAGTGCTAAACACTCAGGGGGAATTATGGATACTCTGCGGAAAGAAAGAAAGAAAGAAAGAAAGAAAGAAAGAAAGAAAGAAAGAAAGATCAAATAATATTGTACCTCTTTTGATGGAATTGTCATCGAGGGGAGCGTCACATTGATCATAATCCATCACTTGCAGCCCTCCGGACACCTGTCAGTCCTGCGCATGCGCACAAACAAACAGTCAACTTGGAGCTCAATTTGTGAAATAAACATTTCGAAGTTGCCCCAAATCGTACTACCTGTTGTTCTAGCGCCCGGGCCGACGCAGACGCTTCAAATCACGCGCTGCCATTTGCGTACTACTTCCTGTCGTCACAGCCAGTTCCAGAACGCGACGGCCATCGTTTTGACCGGACCCCCTCGTTTGTCCCGGGCTGCTTTAGGGATGGAAACAATGGTGTAATCCACCCAAGGTGGCACGACAGAGGACGTGGAGCGCGGTGGTGGTGCGGCTGGTCGGACCGGCGGCCGGTGTGGACAAGTCACCCGCCTCCCTCCCTCCTGCCCTCCCTTGTGTGCTTCCAACTCGCTCTCGCAGTCCCGAGACGGCCTGACTCGAGTTACGTCACCGACTGTTACGTAATAGCAGCGGGTCAGGTTCTGTTTGGGAATGGGCCGGTTAGGAAATATAATCTCATGTTGCTTGGCTCACTAAATAATCCAAAATGGACGTTAAATATGACATTTCAAATGAATACAGACACACTTGTGTATATTTATGGAATATATGTTTATTACTGTGGTTGCGGTGGTGTAAAATTAAATTGCATTGCATTGAGAGGTACTGGAGCGATTCCACATTTTTGACCCCTTCATAAAGTAACCAAAAGATTAGAAACACACAATCATAACGGCAGTCAGCCATTCACATACCACAGCAAACTGCGTTAAACATCATGTCACTCAAGTGCAGGTGCCTTAAGTGACCTTACGTTTTTGGAGATGCAAGATGTCATTCCTCTGGATGGTGAAGCAGCCACAAGGATCTCTTTGTAAACATGCTGGTTGATCGACATCTGGCCCACATTCAAGGGGGGGAAACTTGTAGTTCCATTTTTAAATACTGTATCATTTTTGTGACACCAGTCTTGGAAATTAAATGAGATACAGTAAATACATAAAAAATGAATACAAACTTAAAAATACAATTAAAAAATAATAATCTTGCACTGCAGTTACACACCATTAAAAACTACAACCACAATAATAGTTGTGAAACATTTTTTATTAATATCATTGTTACAATAAAAAAAAAAAAAACGAGCTTTGTTCTTTATACAAGCACAGTTTTTATTACCACTCTTAAGCATGTCTCATCGCCTAACCCTAGCGCACAATAAAAACCTAAACAGGTGACCAATACTATTTGTTTCTGTTCTGGGTGACTGTGATAAAGAGTTTTTAACCGAAAAACTTCCACAAACTTGACCACGAGTCTTCATCCACACACACGCGTGCGCACACGCAAGCAACCACGAATGCGTTTGTAGATAGCAAGGTAAATTTTCCAACTGTGTTATAACTGAGGTTTAAGAAGTGAGGGGCCCTAAAAGACTGACAAACCGCACAACTGCGTGCGCTTAAATAGCAGCATTTTGTGTGTGTGCCGTGTCAGCATGTGTAATGTGTAACTGGTAAATACTGAATTGTGCAATATAAATGGGGTCTAAAAAAAACATAGATGATAAAAATCCCTTCTCAACTCATTCACTGCCATTGATGGCAATTGAGGTCAAAAATTAATTTGATCTATTTCTATTAGTTGAACATTTTTTTCCCCACTTTTGTCAACAAGAGTTTGAAAAAAACGAGATTTTTTTTATTGTACATTTAGAACAGATATAAAATTTGTGTTTAATTGTGAGTTAACTATTAAAGTCATGCGATTAATTACAATACAAATTTGTATTTTTTTCTTTGACTTTTTAATTCATTCACTGCCATTGACGGCTATGAATGTCAAAAATTCATTTGAACTATTTCTGTTAGTTCTCCCCCCCACACACACTTTTGTTAAAAGTATGAAAACCTAGAATTCTTTTTATTGTACATTTAGAACAGATATAAAATTTGTGTTTAATCGTGAGTTAACTATTAAAGTCATGCGATTGATTACAATTAAAATTTTAATCGCCTGATGCTCCAAATTTGTATTTTTTCTTTTACTTTTTAATTCATTCACTGCCATTGACGGCTATAAATGTAAAAAATTCATTTGAACTATTTCTGTTAGTTCACCCCCCCCCCAACTTTTGTTAACAAAAGTATGAAAACCTAGAATTCTTTTTATTGTACATTTCGAACAGATTGTGATTAATCGGGAGTTAACTAATGAAGTCATGCGATTAATTACGATTAAAATTTTGATCGTCTGACGCCCCTAATTTTTAATAATCTTTTTTAAAAATCTTTTCTTCTTCTTTTTTAAAATCAAGAAAGAAGAAGAAAATATTATTAAAAATTAGGGGCGTCAGGTGATTAAAATGAATAGTAACTACTCGCGTGATTTCACTCGCTAACTCACGATTAAAAAAAGAAAGAAAAGATAATTAAAAATTAGGCGTCAATGGAATGGAATGAGTTAATTGTAATTCACACATTTGCAAACAAAATTTAGACGATTCCATAAAATAGCCAAAGGCAAGGCTTTATTGTGGAACAAACAATCTTACTGTAAGGTACAGTTTCAAGTATTTACTCACTCACTAGCTGAATGCTATTAAAATAACAGTTAAATAAATGATGCTTAGAAATGTGTTGGTGTTAGTAAAACGCGAGGTAGTCGAGTGAAGTGATAACATACTGTATAATACTGCCTCCATCCATTTTCCATTGCGCTTGTCTTCACTAAGATCGCGTGTGTGCTCACTCACATTCACACCTATGGACAATTTAGAGTCATCATTGAAAATAACATGCCCATATTAGATACTCCAACCTCAAACTCAGAACCGTGTCGCCCATGTACAGAAGATAACTTGGCAAATAATAAATATTTTAAATAATACAGTCATTAATACAAGGCACACCAAAAAGGCGTCAATTAGTTGAAATGCAGTCACTTTTCTGTCACATTCCCAACAAATGGCTGACATTAATAGATAGGAAGAGTGCTAAAAAAACAAAACAGAAAACAACAGTAAGGCAATAGAATAACTGTCAGATAACGTGACAAGCTGTAAATGATGTTACCTGTTGCCTCAGTGTGCAGCTTGGAGCCGTCGGTGCTGGTCACTTTACAGGAAATTAACGTTTTTCGGCCTTCCTTGTTATCAAGGGAGGATTCCATCAACACTGTACTTCCCAACGGGATGGGGCTTTGAACAAAAAAATAAATATATATATATATATATATATATTCATTGACAGTTTATATTGCAGAGGAATCTGCACCACATTAAACAAAAACAACAATTCCAATTGATTACACATAAATATTGCATATTTTTGTAAAAGCATTGTTACCTGCGGTAATTGATGTTGAGATTGGCAGTCATTACTGGTCCAGACAAAAAAGCTGCATGAGCGCCAGTGACGGAGTCGATCATAGTGGCGATCGCCCCCCCGTGGACATGCCTTGAAAATACATGTAACGTCTTTTCAATGAGTCACACAATACGGTACGTACTTTCTCCCTTCAAACAAAATTCCAAATATCTAAGTATTAAGTCCACACAAGAGAGAAGACAAACCAAAATAAAAGGTGTAATTTTCTGAAAGTAAAGACAAAATTTCATATGAGTAAAGTTGTATTATTTAAATAAAAAAAAGGCAGATTTTTGTAACACTATAGACTATTTTAGTTGTCCAGCATAAACTTTTGCCGGAATATTATGAAAACAAATCCATACATAGGCTAAAGTTCTTAATATTTTTTAAAAATACATAATTTTTGTGAGAATCAAAATAAACAATATAACGAGAAATTAATTGTATTTATTTATAATTTATAAAGGCAGACTATTACGGAAAAAACATAGCAATTTGACAATAGTAAAGCAGTAAAATAAAAAGAAATATGTTGCTTTTGCAAAACTAAAAAAATTATATATACAGTATTATGAGGATTTTTTTTTTTACATATAGCTGTAACAGTACAAGAAAAAGTCCACATTTAACATCAATAAAGAAGAAAAAAAAATCATCATTTTGTCACAATTTCAACAGAGTAAATAAAGTGGTGATATTAAAGGGATTTTTTTACATGAATAGATATAATATTAAAAGAAAACCATTTTACATTTTAAGTTTATTATTTGATGTGAATACAGTTTAAATAAATAATAAGAAATGTTCAGAATTTTTCCAGAGTAAAGTCAAAACATTACAAGATTTTTATTTTAGGAGGATAAATAACGCAAGAGAAAACTTGAATAATTTTATGAGAATTTAGTTGTCATAATATGAGCAAAAATAATGCTGTAATTTCTTAAGTACTGTATGAAGTAAAGAATTCCCCTCCAGCTGAAGAAACGCAGGCGGAAAGCATGATGCAGCCACTACCATCCTTCACTGTAAAAGTGGTGTTCTTTTGGTGATAAGCATTGTTGTGTTAGCACCAAACCTACCTTTCGGAATTATCGCCAAAAAGTTCATCTAACCATAACACCTTAATATTGGGATATTTTGCCAGCTTTTTAAAGGTATTGTAATGTTAAATGGGCTGATGACTCACCCTGGCGGCCCCTCCAGCAAGTGTCCAGCCTGGAAAATGCATACACATCTCTTCTCTTCTTTGTTAATAAACATGGCATATTCAAATGCAGCTCCTATGGTTTTGACGCTGCGTGTAAAAAGACGATTTTTGGACTGGATAAACTTGCTCAGATACGCTCCTCCTGAGAAGAGAAGAGGTGTGATGAGTCAGCAGCTTCATGCAAATGTTGTTTGTACAGATTGTACAACGTTGAAGACTTGGCCGTTGGCAGTAGAGTGTATGTGTGTGTTTAGACAGTTGGCATGCCTTCACCTGTGGCATACTTCAGGGTACGATTGTAACTGGGCACTCTCCTCCAAGGTCCCCACTGTTTTTCTCCAGATTCATTTTCCACCTCGCATTGGCTGTTGTAGAAGTCATACAAGCGCATCATTTCCGCACCCCATGAGGAGTTGGGCAGGCTGAAGTCCCGAGGCTTCAGGGAAAAGGAAAACGGAAGTGCCTGTAGGACCACAATGACATACAAAATTGGTATGCAATATTTGTTCTCAGATTCAAACCAAAAACCTGACCTGTCCTGCGAGGCAAGTGTTTTTGGCGTTACGAGCATGGAAGCTACTCCAGACTACAAGTCAAAGTGTTTAAGTTAACAACTCATTGAAGTAGAGAAATAAATTATTTTATAATTAGTTGATGGCTCATTTTCCTTTATTCTGGTGTACGCCTAAAAATACGACTAGTATTCGTGGGTGGTCAAAATTTGCAACAGATTATTTCTCAAAATCATTCAGCCTTAAAACTAATACATTTTCATACACTGCGATCCTAATGTTATAGCTCAAACCATTCACCACATCCTTCTCGAACAGTGTACGTACCACCATGGTCCGCACAAAGCTGCTTCCGAATGGCAACAACCAGGTGGATGAATGGCAGGGATGAGGATTGACTGGTGGAGGTAAAGCAAGGCGCTGGCAGCCCATCAATAGTCGGAACAGGTTCCTCGCCATCTTCGACGTGACGAGGGGCCAGAAAAGGTCTGAATCAAGTGAATTTCGGCGTCAAAACATCGCGATAAAAACGTTAAAACTAACAAACTAACTAACAAAATTATTTTACCGGACGCATATTTTACCACATTTATGTCCGGCTAAGGTGAAATGTTATAATAGCGTGATGTAATTTAAATGACTGGTTCAACCTTGTCAACTTCCGCCATGAGGGAAACGTGACGTGCGACGTTTCGCTCACGTGATTCATCCCTGCATTGTGATTGGATAAGAGATCATGTAACGTCACGCGTACGCATGGTAACCAAACTCAATTAAACGTTTTGCAAGCATTTTATCTAGGCTATTTTATATGTCGATATTGACATTTAACCACACATATCTCATGCATTAACTTAACAAATTAACTAAGACTACAAGTGTTTTTTGTTGTTTACACGTGTTATATTATAGTTGTCATCGTCTCTATGATTCTTCCCACAAGTATTGCTTGAGTGCTGGAGCATTATTGGACTACTTATACACTAACATGCAACATTTTGTGTTGTATTGTGTTTCCCTACTTCGATTACTTTTCTTTGAATCGCTCCTTAATGCAGCTGTTTGTTTTTGTTTGTACCTTGTTTCTTAAATTCTGTCTGTCTTATTCTCTCTCGCTTTCTCATGTGAAGGCCCCAATATTATTCTGAAGCCAACCTCCTACAAAACATGAACAATTGCAACAAGGTAATGTAATTTGTTGGCTTATTTGAAAAGACAAACACAGGCTGCTTCAATATAATCTATTATGTTTTGAATAGGAAAATTCAACTTCCTTAGATTTAACGTCAGGAAATCACATGGCTCATTCTTGATTATTATTTTTTTTAACAAACTTGCCGTTACAAACAATATAGGCACTTGACAATTCAAACAAAGTCAAGCATCTCCATATAAAGAGTCATGCAGCATGTAACAACAACATAATAAATTAAATGACAGAAAAAAAGAAGAGAAAAAAAATTAAAGGGCATTAAAACGACTTAAATTTATTCATCAATCAAAGCAATTCTTTGGCTTAGTCTTCACAAAATTCAAAGATTTGTACCACAAGAGTAACATTATAGTATATTTTACAGAACAGAATAGGATCATCATCAGTAATTTGTGAATTAATAGTGACGGTACAAATTGCATTCTAGTTATTCCAGGGATCCTCACAGTAATAGACCAATTGCATTTTTTAGGTCTGTTTATTTTGCTGTCACAAAAAAGATACGTTAGAATCATCACTCACACAATTACATATGAAAATGTTGGCTTTTGAGCTGTAACAAATATTTCTTAATTTAATTTTAATAGAAAAGAGGAATGAGTGTAATAACACAATTGTAAATAATGCAGTCCTTGATGGCTCCTACAAAAGTTCATTGTCAGCCTTGGTTGTTTTTGAGTTGTCTCTACTGTGGCGCTTTATTACCACACAACGTCCTACAAAACAAGAAAAACACAAACCCCAAAAATGTTAATGCGTTTGTCAGAAAACAACCAATTGTCTCTCCTCGGACGAAATGTTTTTCACATCTTACTTCACTTCGGCAAAGCTCGGATCAGCAAAAATGCAAAGAGCTTTGTCTCGATCCAAAATATGCTGTTTGACTTTCTGCATTGCATCCTCAGCTTTTCTTTTCTCCTCTGCGTGTTCAGCTGTGTGACAAAAGACAAAAACACACTACAATAAGAAATAATTTGACTAGGTATGATATTAGTCTTAAACTAAAGATAAATAGTCATTAAAAAAAAAACTTTAAAATATAAAATGATTGCAATTACATGCACTCCATATTATATTCATATAGCATTTGGAATATGAGGGCAAATACAATACATACCTTTGAGTTCATTAATGGCTTCTACGGTAGCTTTCGTATTGTTCTGTGCACTTTCCTAACAAAAAATAGTTGAAATATATATATATTTGTTAGACGGTTAAAGTCGAGATGCTTGGAACAGTTAACATATCTGTGTAATAGGGGTGGGCAACCTGCCACTAGTTGTTCATATGCAACGGGTTCTAAACAATTGAATCCACAAATAAATATTTGCCTCATTATCGCTAATCCACAAATTAACATTTTTGTTCCAACATTGCATCGTCATTCCTCATAAATTCCTCGTGTTGAAATTGGCTCATTTTATGGTCTAATGCTGTGAGCCAGGACCTCTCTTCAACTTATGTGGCCTCCTTGGTTGTTTACATTCACCATGGCGACCGCTAGCCCCAAATGGCCGACACGGCCCATAATGCAATGCGGTTCCTAAAGCATACTGTACTCCTGGTGGAACAAACTGAAAGGTGCAACAACAGGCTTAAAGTATGAACAGTGATTTGCTGGCAAACATACTGGGTTATTTCTTCATTATAGTGTGTTTTCACTTATTTCCCGATTGCACTGTATTATTACTACTTATTGTCACACACCCACAAATAACACGTTCTGTAGTTGCATTCCCATTCATTTCAATGGGAAAGATTTCCTTGGCTCTTGAATAGTTTTTGTGTTCAAACGCATTTACAGTGATTGCTTTAATAAGTGTACTTTCATATGTTTAACTGTTTTAAAGTATGTGGGAGCGATAAAAACGAGTTAATTTCATCTCGTGCAGTGGGTCTCAATGTACAAAAATGCACAAGTGGTACGCGGGCGCCCTCGAGTGGCAGGCAAAAGAATCACTGCCTATAGGAAGAAATCAATCCATCCATAATAAATAGAATACGATAATAAGGTATTTCTCTCATGAAGCTACATAACAAAAACATTAGACACACTGTCGCCAATATGGTGTAAAATGCAGTTACAAACGTGATAACCGCAATATTATCAAATTAATACTTCTGGTGCCAATCAAAAGTAGGCATTAGCATTTTTCAAAAATGTTGAATTTTATCTTTCCACTTGCATTAGAATGGGCAAGTGTACCTAATGAAAAGGCTGTAGGTTTGCATTCAAAATGAAAACTAAAAAATGAGCTAATGCGAATACTGTGCGTGTGTTGCACTCGCCTTCTCTTTGCCGCATTCCTGCAAACTTTTTTGTTGGTCCTGCTCGGCTTTTTCAGCGGCTGCTTTGCGCTTCTTCAGTTCCTCCACCCTGCCCGTGATGGACGCCAGGTTCGTCTTCAGATCCACGTTTTGTTTTTTTATTAAGGTGATGGTTTTCTCTCCCCTCTTGGCCTCAGCAAGGTGCTCCACCGTGCGTGTTTTTAAATGGCGCAGTTGGAGCTCCTGGCGTAACGTCTGGAGGATCATCACGGTCATTACAGCCACGCTGACCAAGGTCAAAGCAACCACTAACTTCATATTTTGTTTTCAACTCACGCGTCAGCCGGACTCACTGAACCACTTGTTCACGTGGGCGTGTCAAAGCACCTATATTTCCTCATTGCGTGACGTACGTGACGCACTGACAAACATATCTTGATAGGGTGACACTCAGGTTTGCGCAATCTAAGGCCCGTGGGTGAACATGCAAAAACATTTAATTCATGTCCCTGTCTTACAAGTCTAATGTTTGAATGTGATTGGAGATGGGTTAATTTTCAACACAGACACATGCCAGTAATAAGAGGGTGTTATGTTACATTTCTCTTAAATTTATTATTATTATTATTATTATTATTATTATTATTATTACTACACCTTGCAGGTGGGAAAGGTTTTGAAATAATTTATCCAGGTCTTATTTTTTTTTATATACAAAAAAAAAAGGGCATTTGTATAGGGGCTTGTTTTGATAACCATCATGTATGTGTATGTAATGTCTTGCTTTTGGTTGAGCTTATAGAATCATGTAGAACTTTTTATTGCTTAAAACTTTTTTTGTTTGTTTGTTATGATTTGGTGGTTAGGTGTGTCATACTGAGGTGATTGGATCATTTTTTCTTCCGTGACACATCCTGTAAAACGATCATTGACTTTTGCCACACTTTCAATAGCACTTTACAAACTGGTGCTGACAGAAAAACATCTTGCCAGGTGGCAGTTTTGCAACATCACACCTATGAAAATCGGTGAGCCATGAACGCAGAAAAAAGGAAGTCTAAACTGACTTTTGGGACATCCTGTGTTATATATGAGTTTCACTTTTTGAATTAAACTATTATAAAAATAACTTGTCTACAATATTCCATTTTACTGTAATGCAACTGTATATATACTGTAAATATTTGCTGTATAGTTGACATTTCATTCAACAAGTCTCTGTTCTTGAATGTAAAAATACTTTATGTAGGCGGGCAGGGTGTGTGTGGTATTAGCACATGATTATCTAGTATTTATCTTCACAAATTGTGACTAGCGAAGTGAACTTACTGTATATCATGTTTTTAAACGCACAACATGGGATAACATGTTCTAAGTGCTTTTTGGGCTGCTTTTCAGAGGATGAACATTGCAGCTGCATATAGGCTACAACATGAAAATAGTAAATTAAATATCAATTGTACAAAATACAGCCTCAAAACGTCACTTTTCTTGACACTGATAAAAAACAAGTTCATTCCACGCCGTTTGTAACCTCAAAATGTTGTATGTCTGTCGATACTGTCATGAACCGAACACCCCTGTAATTTTTTTTACAACCTGTACTCGACACACCCATAATAATCACTGCTTTAAACATGCTACTGATAGTGTTAGGATTATGAAGGCGTCCTTAAAAAAAATCTCCACATTTTAAATGGCTTATGAAACAGGAACTATAGGTAAAATATGACGAGATTAACATTTAAAAGTAGTATACTAGGGACATATCTTGAAAAGTATTTTTTATATTAAAATATTATTGCTTGAAAGAAGAACGGCTTTATTCTCATGGTAAATTTAGTCTTTATGTTGTACATTTTAGAAAATGATTAGGGAGGGGAAATCAAATAAATGCATGAATAATTGACAAATAGGTTAGTAGTGAAGTAAAGGGCGTGTTTTAACGCAGATCTGGGCGTGGCTACGTCAGACCTGAACAGCTCGCTGATGAACGTCACGACCAGGTGCTCCGCGGTGGCGTTTTATTTTCGTTTAAATTCATACATTTTTGCAACATTTGACAAACTATAAGAAAAACCCGGAAACTAACCAAGCGGTGTTATGCCGTCTATTTAGAGCGACGAGACGTCCAGGTGTGAATAAGATGAAGTTTCAACTGCTGCTGCCTCTAACCCTTGGGTTGACGGTGGCCCTGGTGGTGATCATTAAAACCCGCAAACAAGAGCAAGATCAAGTGGACAAACGGAACAGGTTCGAGCGCGTGAAACTGCGGGTGGCCAACGACCTGCTGGGAGAGTACCAAACGGAAAAGATCACCTTGGAGAATCAAATCGAGAGCGCCCAAAAGGAGGCGAAAGCTTTGCAGACCGATGCGGAGTCGTGTGAGAAGAAAGTGAAGAAAAACAAGAAAGAGGTGGAAGCGTGCCAACGATCTGTGGTAAGGAACAATTATGTACTCGTATCATAATTATTTCACATGATAATTGGCCTCTGATAAACACTTCAAACCAGCCTCACTGCCCGCAGGTGTAGGAAAGTGTTCCTCAACCCTTGTTGAGCAACAACACATACAGTAGGCCTATTATTTTAATTTTAAACTCCAAAAATATTACAACAGCAAGAATTTCTGGCACGTATACATTTGACATCTGCCATTTGAATTGGGATGTGTAAACTTTTTATATCCACTGTCAATTACACTTTCTGCCATCTTTTTCATTACATATATGCAAATGTAGTTCGATTTGCTACATCGCTGACAGCACTGACCATCAAAGTTGTAGAAATACTCAGATTATTTGACGGCATATGCACATAATATATTATGCTTTGGATTTTATGGGTTCACAGGTGACTCAAATTTGACCCTGCAACCAGCCCACAAAACTGCATTAAACTGGGGATTTACTACAAAAAAAAAATTCAGCCCAAGACCCAAATGATAAATCTTGCATCCTCATATACTGCCACAACATTAACATACTACGCGAGTTTGTGAAAGTGTGTGATACGTTTAACTAACAGCGCACCTGCCCAGCAGTACAATCATGGAGTGACAGATGTCGACATGATGACAATGTGCCTTTCATTCTTGATCATCCCAACGATAAGAGAGTGAAATCTTACTGTGGGCTGTGCGTGGGTGTGTTGCACCGCGGCAGATTAAAATCGGGTGAATTATGTTGCTGTCTTCCTCTTTCTTTTTCTTTTGCTGCAGAAATCAGTGAAAAAAGGGGTGACCGGTCTAGAAGGGGAACTCCTTAATCTGCAAGGTAAATATTGTCGTGACGGATTGTCCGTGACCCAGCACAATGGTGTCCATACATGCAGTTAGAAGCAGGATCCCCAAAGCCATCGGACTTGCTGTCGTATGTCTAGAACACTCGAGTGACGAGATGTGTCCAACTGTTAATTTACGAGATAACATTCCTTTGCTTTTGTGTACTCTCTCAAGCACTGATTCGTGAGCTAATGGCTAATCAGAGTGACCAGTTGTCACCAACACTTTAAATCCTAGCTATGGATAGCATGATAAACTGTGATAAATTGTGTGCTAAAGTTTGAAAATAATCATCTTGAATAACCACAAGTATCAAATATTTCATTGTTATGAAAGATTCTTTCATATTCCGTATGCTTGTAGATTCATGGTCAATCTAAAGATATGTTGTAAGAACATTCAGAGGTGTCCGTGTAATGGCACCGTGTGGAAATGGTAGAATTAATTATCTGTACCACAGAATCACATACAGTATTTGAAAATCTTCTCCTGGACATAGGGGTGGTCGGGCAGTGGCCACCACATAGCTCCGCCCCTGTGGAGTACAGTGTCTGCAACCCTTTTTAAATAGAGCTCAAGAAAAAAGCCACATCAGACCTGTATAGTACATCTGTACAGTATAAGTAGAGCTGGCATTAATTCACTAGTACCTTTTTCAACACTTTGAATGTCAGGTGTTCACACCCCTGTTCTGGCATTCGATTTTAAGACACTGGCACCATCCAGCCTGTTATGGCTCTGATGCTAAAGGCGTACAGTTGTCACTGCAATTCACACAGAACAACAACAATTATTGTTATTGTTGGCTTAAAGTTCCTCTTATGACTTGCAGGTGAAACGAGTAAAGAGAAAGACTCATGGGTTGCCAAACTGGAATCACTGAAAAAGGAATTAAAGGCGCCCAGTACACTGTGCGGCTTTTTGAAGAAAGGAGCAGACTCCGCAAGGTATGCATTGTTTTGACTTTCTGTGTGTATCTTGCATCCCTAATCCCGTGAATGTTCATAATCCTGTCTCATGTTTCAATGCTACATCGCCTCTCAATGGATTAGTACCATACTCAACGTCATAATGTCCGTTTTTGTTTTTGCAGGCATCTTATTCCTTCTGCGTGTGCTAATTTAGCAGCCTCAAGTGTCTGGTTTATTCTGAAAAATAGTAGATTATGTGCTATAGACGCAATGGTATTGCAGTTTGTGTGAAGGTGAAAATGAATAAGTTTTGTAAATTTGACACTACAGAAAAGTGTTGTTAACAACCCTGCAAAATTGGAGTGGTTGAAAAATGAGCAAGTATATACAATGAGGCTTTAAAATCATGAAACAAACAAACCATTGTTTCTGTTTTTAAATGCTGAGGGCTTGTCGTGTTTGCACTGAAACTACGCCCCACACAACTGTCAACTGTAAATCAAATATTACTATATCCAGCATCTACACATCCCTACAAAAATGCAGTATATCTGCTTAAGGTCTCCGGTGGTTGGAATACAGTATATCCCGTCGTGTCATCACGGGGCTTTCCACAACAAGAAGTGCTATCCACCAGCTAGCTCACAAGCTAACCATGGCATCTCTTTTTTTTTTTTTTTAATTATTTAAATTTTTTTATTATTTTTATTTTTTTATGGAAAGCTCAGTATTGTTCATTCGATTTGACATGTCATCATTGCTCTCCTTTTTTATTTTTATTTTTTATTTTATATATATATATATATATTTTGCATCTCTTGACCAATGAACTGGCAGTGGGCTCCTCCGCAGCATCACCTCACTTCTGTAAATTGTGGCATCCAAAGAAGATGCATTTTGGGGATTTAAACACAGCTAGCTAGCTAGCTAGCTAGCTAACTACACGTTGTAGTGGTAAAAATTGGCCAAGTAATTAACCAAGTAACTGTTTCCTGTGTATTTTTCCTCCCCCTGGCTGATATAATGTTTTGTATTATTGTTTGTTAAAAAAAACACACACACTCAAAAAAAACAATGTAAAGATAACGAAGTAACTAGCAATTGTACTGTGAACAAATGTGCCTAATTAGGTTTTTGTATTTGGGAAAGGTTATTAACATATAAATGTGTCAAAGCTAAAAAAAAAAAAAAGGAATACTGTAATTATGAATAACAGTTTAACAAAAACTTTCCCCCACTAGAAAATGTCCACTTGGGTTGATTTTACATGCCCCAAATTACAACCGAGCGTTACTACGCTTGGAGTACAAACGTCAACCGGTTGAGCTAAACCGCCAGTGGGAGGACGTGTTGACCTCAACCATCCTACAACAAACTGGCCAAAGCCAAATTACTATCCTCAACCATTTGACGTCAAGACGGAGCATGTGCAACGCGCGCGGAATATGCTCGGCGGGGTCGTAATTCCGTGCTTAGGCAGATGACCGATATGGTCATTTAAATTGAGGGGCATGCTGGTTTAACGTGTCACCTGAATTGAGCACTACATAGTTCTTAGTCTGAGCAAACATTAAATTACAGTAGTAACTTTTTTCTTTCTCTCGCAGGAAATTGTGTGACAGTAAACCAGAAGAACCAAAGGTAGCGGCGCCTAAGGCAGAGACCGCTAAACCAGAGAAGTCAAAGGCAGAGGCCCCTAAACAAAAAGCAAAGAGTTGACGACTTGGACCCTGAGCAGGCTTTGGCGGAGACTTCTAAACATGAAGAACCATATATGGGCCTGACACAGAAGGAATGTCAAACGTTACATAATTTTCTGCTGATTTTGCGCTCCTTCTGAAGTTGCCAGATTGGATATTGCTAGTCAGTTTCAACATGTTATTTATTTTTGTGAAATGAATAAAATGCTCTCACAACGTCTGCCTCTATTGGATGTGAAGATGTATGTTCTGTGTTTATACTGTGTTGGCACAATCATCAACATCATTTAAAAACAATGGTTTAACCTCTCCATGCGTGGACTGTTAAGATAGACTTCAGTTAATGAGTTGGCTGGGTAAAGTCCCTTTTCCAAGCCTGTCTGACTGGTAGCAGGTGTTTGCCTTCTCATATGTTATTTGTGTTTTATGTTATATCTGTTGTGGTCATGGGCTACTTGTAATAAGGAACAGGGTATGAGGAAATAACCATTAACTGTGAATCACATTCACTGTGAAACATTACTACAATGTAAAGTATAGCAATTTATTTCATTTTACTGTAGATACCAACCCACAAAAAAACCTGAGATAATCTTAAACCATCAGTATGTGTGTGTGCGTGTGTGTGTTTGTTTATGCAAAACAATCGTCGATGTCACACCTTTTATGAGTGGACATTTGCCTGTTGGCTTGTGAAAAGACAAAGAGAGCCAACCAATCGTAAAACAAACAAAAAAATGTTATTTGAAACTTATTTTGTATCTATGTTTGATACATATTTTAAGTAGACAGCAATACATATTTGTATTAATCATAATAATATTAATAGTTTATATTGTATCATTATTTGCAGAAAAAAAGTATTTCAAATATGATAAGGTCTTTGAAACACGCAAAACCAGACTAAAACTGACTTGACATTACAGCATTTTGTTATTTAACCTTTTGGTCATGTTTGACTTTGCCCCTCTTTGCACTCGTCTCATCTGTTTGAGTGAGTGTATTAAAATGTGGCCCCGGGCTCACAATTAGGCAATCAGAGGGCTGTCATTCTGCCCCAATAGGCCCACAAGGTCAATACAGTAGTTGTGGCAGTTGGGTTCAACTGGGTTATAGTCAAACCGATTTGGTAAACACAGGCTGCTGCTGATTGTAAAAAAAAAAAAAGAAGAAAGAAAGTAATTTTATGTTTTATTTTCAAACCTGACCAATGAAATTAGTATACTACACTCTAAAAACTGTTGGGACAAAAATAACCCAACTGTGGGTCAAAAATGGACCGATCCTCTACTTGGGTCAATTTAACTCAACTTTCTTACTTTACACTAAAAGACCCATTTCTTGACTCAAAGTTGGGTCAAATTGACCCATGAAGTGGATCGGTCCATTTTTGATTCATAATTGGGTTACTTTTGACCCAACTGTTTTTAGAGAGTAATCTCTTGATTGCCTTTACTTATTAGGGCCTAAAATTGAAATCAAAAACTTTTGGAAAGTAGGATTTGAAGCATCGCGGTTTGGAGACATTTACAGTACATATAAAAAAAAGAGAAAAATAAATTGCTCAATTAGCGTCTAATCAGATTTTTTTACATTCCCAATTGAATTGTAAATCTTTTGGATTCAATTTTAAAATGAAAATAATGCCTCAATGGTAGAATGGTTGTGTGATCAATCCTCACCCCTGGTGATCATGTCGAAGTGTCCTTAAGCAAGGCACTGAACCCTCATTTGCTCCCAGTGAGACATGGCGGTAGCTTCCCGCTGCCATATGAATGTGTGTGTATGTGAATGGGTGAATGTGATGCATTGTGCAAGTGCTTTGACCAAATGACCACCATATGGTGTCGAGAGCATTATATTTGCTCAGTCCATTTGCCATAAAGTATTTCAATGAGATATATAACGGTAACAGAGGAAAATAATAATTTATTTATTGGCATTTTATATCAAATGCTTGAAATTTAATTGCTATGAAGGACATACAGTACTGAAGTAAAAAGTTAAAAGATGTAAAAAAGTTTTTTTTTAATGTAATTGTAAAATTAAATCAAATAGTACTAAACACAAAATTATTGCTATATTTTATTCATATCGTCACTGTCATGTGAAAAACACATATGTCCATTTTTTAAAAAAAAATTTTACATTTTGTTTTTGTTTTTGGGATGTCTGCATTTCATTTCATCTCATAAACAAAAAAAATCTAAATAAATAAATAAATAAATAAATTAATAAAATGGACATAAGTGTTTTTCACAGGACAGTGACACTATGCATTTTTGTATTATTATCCTATTGGCCAATGAATAGCATACTAGTCACGTTTCTAAAGTTCATCCTATGTGTGTCCTCCCTACAGGCAACGACTGAAAGTTATTTGATTGTGCAGCCGCAGTCATTAGTGCATATGTGCATGTGTGTGTGAGCGCTCACAGTGGGATGAACATCATGTCTATTGATCAGGCTGATGTGGAGAGGAAAGGCTGCAGGCCCGGATCAATACATGTCTAATTACGAGCAGCACAGAATGTGTGTGAATATGCGTGTCACTAACATCAGTGAGCGTCCCCCCCCCCAAAAAAAACTCACAGACCGCTGTATATAAATACTGTCCCACTGAGGTATTGCTCACATACACTCATTTTTAACAGTTAGTGCTCGTCAGGTATGACTTTTTGTTGTTGTTGACTTTGTTTGAACGAGAAATGTCGGTAAGTTTCATAAATATTAGCATGCGTTGATTTTTTTTGCAAAATTCGTAGAGATGCTGATTTAATCATTTGCATGTTCACGCCCATTTCGTAAAGCAAAGTAAATTATGTACCGGTAATCGTGCAAAGTTTTTCAGCTCCTCCTCGCTGCATTACTTGGCATTGCCAAATGTGTTCTTGTCTCTTCTCTATTCACATTTTGTGTCATGTTTTTAGATCGCCAGAGCATTCAGCAGATGTTCGGATCGGCTGGACGCTGTGTGATATGTTTGATATTCGGTTGTTCTTGTGTTTTTCCATGTCAACTAAATATCAGACATATTCCTACAGAGTCTGGCACTGCCATCGTTGCAAATAAAAGTCCTCGTTGACGTGGTAAGCGAAGGGCCTTGCTTCTAGGGCTGCAAACTGGATCTTTTTGTAACACTGAAAAACATTTTGGATCAAGATCACTATAAAGTCTCTTTGTTGCCCTCTTCAGAATCACTCAATCGCATGGAAATTTGGCAGGATGAAAATCTGAGGTCTTATTATAAGTGGCCAAATATTTGCACACATGATATCTTTTTACATGATTTCGCACGGGTCATTTCGATCACTCTATTTTTTATAATTATCTTGAATATTTTTCATGTGTGTTGAAATTGCTGTCCACTCTGTCATTATGGGGTAACTGCCCCTGTAAGAAAGCTTGTGTTTTCAGTATCATTATGACCAGAATTTCGTAAATGAAGGCTGAAACAGTGGATAGTTGCTAAGTGACTATTTACACTTATTTATTGTAGTTTTTTAAAGGTTATGTGTAGTTGGATTTTGTTATGTTTAACATGTCCACTAGTGAAATATTAATTGATAAAATTTGAGAAATTTTAAATATATTTTAATTACACAATCTGCTTGCTAACTGAATCATGCCAAGTGAAGAGCAACCATGTGCTTTATAAAACAAAAAAAAAGTCCACCCTGTCATTGTCCACCCTGTCAACAAGTTCACATATTTTTGCTGTGCGTGTACGTTAATTATTTACTTAATATAATGTATATGACGTTCAAAACAACATCTCAACTTTTGGGGCTGAAATGGGCCGGTCTGAAGTTCACCTTATCATGATGATTATTTTAACAGAGGTAACGTGTAATATTAGCACTGTATGGGTGTGAAAGGTATCGTCTGCTTATTCGGAATTCTCTTCTATTTCAAATAAACGTAAATGTAACCATTGATCTTGTTTGCGTCTCATTGTAGACTTTTCTCTCTCTCTCTCTCTCTCTCTCTCTGTCTTCATGTGAAATTCCATTCTGTTCTGAGAGCAAACACACTTGTGCTTTGAAGTGTTTGTCAAGCAAAATCATGTGTTGTGCCTTTTGTGCTCCATAAGGGGAGAAAAATAATTTCCCTTTCAACTATCGATGAATCTAAAAACAGACGTCTTCATGTTGAGGTCATAATGAAGAACACGGATTTATGTCAAATATTTAGGCATAATTTCATAGTATTCCACCATTTCTTTGTTGTTTGAAAAAAAACAAACAAATAAAAAGTAAATATTTTAAGGAACAGAAATGAAATTTTGCATTTTTCTTCATAAATATGTATAAATATTCCAGACACATAATTGAAATAATACTAACAACGAAACAACATAAAAAATCTTTGCGGTTTCCTTGATCTTATCTGTTCACTTTTAACTTGCTTTCTCATCGCTTGCCTGCTTAACTCACGTTTGATCGGCTGAGTCACTGAATTGTTCTGCCAACGTGTGCATACCTTTACTACTGTGAGTTTAAAAAAATAAATATTTTTTTGTGTTTTTTTTTTTTTTTACTGCAATGATTATTATTTTTCTTTCTTCTTGCACATAAACTAATACTGTAAACTGAATTCTAAATGAGCTGCCTATTGACAACATTTAAATTTCTTTTATTCACAGTATTAATTTCTGTATTAATCCATATTTGGAAAAAAAGTCTCTATAGACTATATCAGGGGTGGCCAAGTTGGGTCCTCGAGAGCCACTATCCAGCCTGTTTTCCATGTCTTCCTCCTTCAGCGCAGCTGATTCTAATGATCAGCTCATCAGCAAGCTTTGCAGAAGCCTGACAACGATCCTGATCATGAATCAGGTGTGTTAGTGGAGAGAAACATGGAAAACAGGCTGGATAGTGGCTCTCGAGGACCGAACTTGGCCACCCCTGGACTATATAGTCTCTCCAACCTCTACTATAGGATAGACTGCCTTTAATTATTGAAATAAAAAAAATAAAAAAGCTTTGCATCCTACAAGTGTGTTATAGAATCCCGCTGCTATTTTTACTCCTTTAATGAATGGATTTTACACAGAAGGGACTTTTGGTTACCATACGATGATGTAACAGTCTATTTTGTAAAATGGCATAATAATCCATCCTTATGGGGTCATTGGGTGGAAAATCAGGTCAGCGATGTGTGACAAACGAGCCCTTGTTGCCAGCACACGATATTCAAATGTGACGTGCAACCTGTGTGACAAGATAAGAAGATAAGCAGGAATGCAACCAGGCATTTTTTTATTATCATATAAATCTTAGGGAGCTTGAAAGACAGGTTGGGTGGGATACATTGGCAAATGTTAAGAAAACAGTGTCCATCACAACAGTTTTGTTACGAAAACAGCAAGCGTTTCAGCTTTGACTGCCAGCCTGTTGGGCCTGTTAGAAATAACAGCACAGGGATGGTCCAGGTTTAATTTCAATAAAGGAATAATAGCCGTAAATCTGTGGCTCAAATTCAATACAATAAAATAAAAAAATATATATATAAAATATATATATATAAAATATATAAGATAAATCTAAACAAAAAACGACATAACCAAAACTATTTCTGCTTAATTCATATTCCACAAACACTATTAATCAGAATACTGTGTTTAGACTAGTGGGGGTGCAAAAAAACATAATGCAAAGAGAATTTTGTGACATCAAATCAAAAGACAAGAAGTACATTTTAGTTTGAAAAAATGGAAAGATTTCCCAATCAACTGAAAACCTCTCACTCACACAATTGAAATTGTACTGAAATGGATTGGTATATATTGAATTATGTCCTTCACACACCCTCATAAATCTGCTCTCATCTGGCAAAAATCCTCCAGCATTCCATCCGAATGTCTTCCGACTCATCTTCTGCTTTTTACTTCCTGTTGTGAGGGGGTCGCTATCATCTGATGAGGTAAGCCGTTGATGTCAGTTCAAAGAGAGCCGTCAGTGTATTAGCAAATTCCTTGCAGCTGCCTTTTCTCACTCTCACAGGACTTAAGCACTTCCTCCCATGAACAAACAAAGCAGGCTTCATTATCAGACCTTGACCAAAGCAAGAAGAAAGCAAATAAGTTGTTTGGTTATATGAGGAAGTGGATTTTTCTGTATTAATGATTAATACTTCCAACAAATCATCATGTTAAATATTCACACATCTAACAGTGCAAAGTACTTAAAGAGTACTTAACTTAGTGTGATTGTGTAACTAAGAAACTATTCCGCAAAATTTGCCATCCTACTCTTTCCTCGTTTCTCCACTGATTTAAACCATCCCAACTTCAAGATATTCACAAAATTCAGTACATCCGGGCTACAATTTTCCGCATTCCAAAAAATGCACACATTTTTCAAAACAGAACTCCCAAATTAGGAGATGACTCTGATTTCCAAATGTCTTACTGAAAGCGTTCCAACTTCAAGATGTTCATCTTATTTAGGGCACAGAATTCTGAGATTTTTTTTTATATTCAACTTTGACTTTAGCATTTCTTGACCGGCTGAAACAATTCCAAACTTCTAACTGTTCAGATCATTCTTGTTTCCAAAAGTCGCAAATTTTCAAAATAAGATGCTCAAAATATTGTTCACATATTTTGCTATTTAATCCCAATTTCTTGACTGATTCATATCATTCAGTCTTCATAATATTCAGCTCATTTAAGACATATTGGGAACTAGTCCCCTTTCCCAGAGTCCCAAATTTGCAACATAAAATTCCCAAATTAGGACATATTTTAAATTATTCCCTCTTCATTAAAAAGAAAAAATTTAAAATACAGTATAGCATTGTTCTTTTTTTTGTTTTTTTGTTAACGAACATTTTTTTCCAAGTAGCAAAAACACATCATGTCAAAATGAAACATTCTTTTTAAGTGCTCCTTAAAGGTCAAAGGTCACCCAGTCAGATAACATCTACGTCAGTCTAGTGCAATTTAAATGATGGTTCCTTACGTATATGAAATTGAATTAGACAAATTGAATTAGATGCACATCGATGAGTTACATCATGAGTCATCTGTGACGATTAACCGGCAATTTGAAGAGCACAGTCTGAACTTTTACGCTTGTCAGACTATATTTTATATTGTCCAATGAAAGGCAGGAATCTCCAAATTTTGGGGCATTTTCTATTAGCATGAGTCTCCTTTGGGGTTATAAGTGTCACACCCTGGACTGTTTGCCAGCCAATCACAAATTATGCACAACAACAATTCACATTCACGTTCACATTTATCAACCAATTTAGAGTGTTCAATGGACTTAACCCGTGGGCAGTATTTTATTTTGAAATGGCTTGGTCAGAACCAACAAAAAGCCAAAAAATGGTTGTTTTTGGACTGTGGGAGGAAGCATGTGGATAAAACCTACACAAGTACAAGGAAAACATGCAAACTCCACACAGAGGCCACGCAAAATTCGAGCCCTGAACCTCAAACTGTGGAGACAAATGTTATATGAAAGAGTGCACGCTGTCCGCTCAGGGGTTAATTAGTGTTAAGCAGCATCATAACAATAACGTCAGTGAATGTGCATCGTTAGGATGAGCATTAATGAGCAGGTTGTGGGGGTGGACAAAGAGTAACCAGAAATGGGAAATGTGCAGAGGTAATGAAGACGCTCTGGTGGTATAAATAAGTGAGACCACCGTCCTTGTGGGGCATTGACGAGGAAATGCGCGAATAGAGGACGTCAAAACGACTAAAAAGCTTTAAGTGAAGGTAAGATGAACCAAAGATGTTTTTCGCGTAGGTTTCTTTTAAGTCGTATTTTTTTGGAGTTGTTTACAGTGATGGCAACAGTACGCGTGTTCTTGGCGTGTGTGGTCCTCCTTGGTACCGGCGTGCCCTTATTTTCACTTCATACCAGAGGAGAGTGCTTCTTCAACACCAAAGGTCAGTGCTGGATGATTTCAACGTTTTTAATGGCATACCACAACTTTTCACAGCATAGCGTTGCCTGGTTTCCATTGCTTTTACAGTTTAAAGTGCCTTGACACACGTATTAAAATGTTTTACATGCTTCATAAATGTTACTTCACTGCAATCTGTCCCTGTTCTACACAGCAATGCCAATGGACCACAAAAACACACCTTTGTGTAGAATACATACCAAATCCTATAATTGTGCAATGTGCAGATTTGTAATATTCTAAACTTTTTTTTTTTTTACTTGCAATAGGCCGTGTGTGTTGAGTTTTCACTTTAAATGACCTTATTAACTTCCAATATTGTCACGCCACATCAGGCCTAAATCAAAAAGCATTTGTCATTACAGTACTAAAATCATTATTTTATGCTTCGGTTTAATGTGTAAGTGTGAGGAGGCGCTCCAAACCGAATTTGTAGTTTTATTGTTAAAATCTACTTATGATCTTAAATTGTCACATTTACTGTTAAAAAATAAATAAATAAAATTGTGGACTTAGAATGCCAAATTGTAGTTGTTTAATTTTATATTGCTGAACAGAAAAATTATTTGTTAATCATTCTTGTTCAAAATAAACTGTGGATTATGTAAAACACATCATGTATTGGCATTAGAGATAGACTGATATGTTTTTTTCAGGGCCGATACCAATACCGATGATTAGTAGTCAAGAACGCCGATAACCTTTATTTAAAGGGATTTTTTTTCCAATTTCAATTTCAATTGAAAAAATAATAAATACAAATATTGGCATCAACATTTGAAAAAAAATGAATTTAAATAACTCTTATTTTTTTTAAATTTTAAAGCATATGTTTATTAAACAACTTTTAGGGTTCGTAAAATATTGGAGTTAAAAAAAAATCTTAGTCAATAGACATCTTTTTTTTTTTAATCTAACAAAAAGTTCTGGGATCTCCCAAAGGCAGTAGCATGTTTTCAAAAAGTTAAATAAAAACTTGAACAAATGTTTTCCATAGTAAATAAAGTATTCCAAAAATATCTGAAGAATGAAATTTGTACTTATCTTTTTTTTAAATTTCAAACCAAAACAGAAGGTGACGAGAGTTCCCAGGGTCAGCAGCATCTCAGAAAATTTACACACAAAAAAAACATTAAAAAAAAAAACATTTAAAAAAAAAAACATTTTAAAAGAAAAAGGATCTATTATCGGCCATATGATTCTTCAAAATGGCCGATGCCTATATTCGTCAGAATGCTGTGTATCGGCGCTGATAATCGGCCCGGCCGATTATCCCTTGAAATGATGATCATTTATTTGTTTTGCATTTATTCATTTATTTATTTTAGGGAACTGCGAGTACTTGGGTCAGGTATATGGGATAGGAGAGCGTTGGGTCACCGCTGATTGTTACCAGTGTGTCTGCATGGAGCCTTTTGGAGTAGGATGTTGTGATCAGTAAGAACATTTCCCCAAAAAGCATTTTCCAACCCATGGTTCTATGAACTAATGTAACTTTCCACCAGCGGTCCCAAGCCTGTGGACTATCCGGAGTGGTGTGACATCATCCGCAAGCCTGACTCTTGCACCAGTGTGGTGGTGATGAGAGCCAATCACAAGCTGCCCTGCCTGTGGGGACGAGGCCGCCTCCGACCTGCTGCAGGCCTCCCTTGGGAGTCTGACAATGAGCCCATGTTTTGAGTCCAGTAACTCGTGAAAAATAGAATAGCGTTGTTTGTGATATTACAGCGTAATGTAATGTTGTATTTTTGTTTCATCCTAACAAATTCTTATTACACAATGAAGTGTTAACTGATAACCATTCAGGTACAGTCGTGCTTTGAAGTACAAGTGAGTTGGCTCATGAGATTTTTTAGATAAGAGCCATCATTTGGCCATTTATTATTATTATTATTGTTATTTTTGCCTTGCGACGCAAATTCACAACAGATATTTGAACACAAACTGTGCATCAACATTCATACACAGACAATATAACAATAATCACAGGCGTATTCTCCTTATCCTTTGAAAAAACAAACAAACAAAAAAACACCAACAATACGGCAGTTTACTGAGTCCCTCAAAGTAGTTGTGAAAGTCTTCATTTGAGTCTTCATTATTGTATTTTACTGCCCCCCTAATGGCCAAATCACACACACCAGGAGTTGCAATGAATTAATCATGATGCACATTTAAAAAAAGCAAACAAACTTTAAATTCTATTTAATTATTACCGTATGCTTTAAAAACTAAATATTAAAGTGTGCGATTTTTTTGTTATTTAAAAAAATGTTTGCTAGTTTTTATTTTATTTTAGCCTGATACTAGTGTTTTGAGTTCCAAGTGTGGTCATGGAATGAATTTAACTGGCACGTCAAGGCTCTACTGTGTTACATGAGATGATACATTCCATTCCAACTACTTACTCCTGTTTAAATGTTGGTAGTTTACCGTCGATGAGGCTGTCAACGAGTTTTATTCAAATTCAAGATTAAATATAGCATGTATTGACCATTTTCATGTGTATGGGATTTTTTCCTATTAAAACCATTAAATATATATATATATATATCTGTTATTGTCTTTACAAACCTCTACACCTATAATGTGAAAATGTCACAAGGCAATTAGCCTTATTACCTAAACACAGGTTTTTTTTATACCAATCTTTTTTATAATTTGGATTTATTTTGGATTGTACTTTATTAATTTTTTAATAAGATAAAATAAAAACTCACGTTCCAAAGTGATTATTCTCAATAAGTAAAGATGTTGAAGTCATTCAATACTGTACTTTTACATTGCTTTTTTTTTTTTTACTGTGGTCGATGTCTTGTAATGTGCTGTTTTTGCCAAAAAAGGCGCTATTACGCAAAACGCTTCAGATGGATAGACGCCAACTACAGGAATCACAGCAGTAGAAGAAGAAGATAGAGACGCATGCTTTTGACGTCACGTGGTTGCGCGCGCAATGCAATGCATATCATTTGTGGCTGCTAAGTGGCGAATACTTGTTGGTTTTTCTGTAAATTTTAATTAGTGTAATTCATATTTATCAGACCGAGCAAGAGCGTCTAAAATCAAAATGTGGATTCTTAATCCAGTGGAGGCAGGAGGTAATAGTTTCTGTTGTTGCTGACATGTTTACGGAATGAATTTTAGTAATTGCGCCGTCTGTCAGTCAATACATTTCAGATCGTCAACATGAAGCCAAAGTACTAGTTTTATGTATTTGCCATGTAAACTTAAAAGCTAATGTTAAACTTGTTTTGCAACAGTTTAAGAGAGTAAGTAATTCGGTCATCGTCAGCCATTTCTGTAAAGTAATAGAATTTGAATGAACATTTTCAACAGTCATTAAATGACCTCTTTTGACGAACAGGTGAGACCCACTATCTCATCTCCGCCAAAGAATATGTGGTGGGTCGCAAGAACTGTGACATCCTGCTGCCCAGTGACCAGTCGATCAGCAGAGCTCATGCTCACTTCATTGTTACTGATCAGGTGGGAAAGATGGTGACTTAACGTAATTATTTATTACAAATATATCTTGGTTAGATGCCAGCAACATATAGTGACAGAAAGAACAATCAAATACTCTTGCACTATAGGACCAATTATTAACCTGTTGCTATTCATATAACAGAGTAAATTGTTTCCTTGCTAATCGAGTTTCATTATCACCACAATCTCCAATTCACTTTTCAGCAGTTTATTGAATGCCATGAGAACAGTAAAACATTTAAATACAATGAACACACCACATAGGAGCTGCTGTCATCCACAGCTGTGGTCCGGACACTCATAAGCAAACTTGCCTATGTCACATGCTACCCCACAAGGCACCGCCTCCCTTAAGACACATATACAGTACAACACAGGTACTAGAATACAAACCGTATTTTTAATACATTATATGGTTCCATTTTTTGTGTCCCATACCAGGTACATTTACAATGTGTTTAAAGTGTGTTTTAATAAGTTAAAATTTTCAGATTTCACATTGGGTATTTACATTGTAAATATAAATTGACATGAGACCATTATTTCAGGATATACACTTTTACTATGCATTGAGACTTTTCTTATATAAAATATACCTGAAAATTTGACTAACTTATATAGATAGATGAGCCACTTTATTTAGATGGTAATTTCATGGTAGTGATCTGTCATATACTTTTATCCAAGACACTGACCCTGAGGGACACCTCCAAGTACGGCACCGTTGTCAACGGACAACCCTTGGCACAGAACGCTCCAGTCAGCCTGAAGTCAGGAGACAGCGTTACGTTTGGGGTTTTTCAATCCAAATTCAGGTACTGAAACAACACACAGCGCATATTTTGCCAACAACAGACATTATGCAGTTTGTAAAATCATTTTATTTGTGTCTGTAATTTAAAACATTAGTTATTCAGGGATTGTATTAATCCATGCTTTTAAAAAAGGGACTTTTTGCAAATGGAAACATTTATTTTCACATCGATTAGTATTGTATTTATTTATTTTAAATTGCTAATGTAAGTTGATGCTAGTTATTGTTGGAAAAAAAACTTGTTTGGTAGCAAATAAAGCTTATCACAAAAGGGGAAATAGAACAAAATGATAAGATTCTTTTGAATTTTCAATCATCAATCATTTTCTTTTTATATAAGGAATTTTGATTATTGGGAGAGGGGGAAAAATCTGTTTTTTTTAAATATTTTTTATTTTAAGATGTTATCGCCCACCACTACATTTGACCATTATCACTTTTTCTTGCCCAGTGTGGATCATCAGAAGCCAGTGGTGTGTTCTTCTCTTTTGGACAACGATGGCAAAGTTGCACTCTCTGAGGCTCTGCAGCAGTTAGGAGGAAAGCTGGTCAGTTCGTGGACACAGGACTGCACCCACCTGGTCATGCCTTCTGTTAAAGTCACCATCAAGGTCAGGACAATGCTTAACCTTGTGTGTGAGGTGTTTTTCATTAACCATGTGCATGTTTTGTATGAATTACCCCCAATAGACGATTTCTGCTCTGCTGTGCTGCCGTCTTATTGTGAAGCCGGAGTTCTTCTCAGAGCTCAGCAAAGCGGCTCAGCAGAAGCTACTCCCTCCTAAGGCGGAAAGGTGAAGTGCCGCAACAGTCTCCTGTGTTCAATTAACGACAAACATGGTCTCATGTGTGGCTTGGTGTTGTTTTAAAGATTCATCCCTGACATTGATGAGCCTAGCTTGAAAAAAGAAAAAGTGAACCTGGAGCCAGATCTCAAGCGCAAGCGGCTTTTTGCAGGAACAACCTTCATTTTCCTCACGAGCAAGCAGGTTTGTTTGCAGGGGTCATGTTTTGGCCGCAATTTGAAAAGTATGTTTGGCATTAACCCAACAGTGTTCATCTCCAAAGAAAATTCTAGCGGTGGCAGTATAAAGCTGTAGGGTTTTCTTGAGTTGGAACTGGAGCCTTTTTTTGGGGACAGTTTGAAATTGCAGTCAGGCTTCTGCTAGAAAGGAAGACATGTCAACAAAAGCCTACTAGAACATCTGATATTTATTTCGGTTAATCAGAGGGACTTTAAATAGTAGTATGTGTGTGCTGACTCCAATTTAACAGGAGTTTGAATGGGATTGGTTAATTCTGAACAGCCCCGTTCCAGTTATGAGGGTGTACACACTTTTGCAACCACATTATCTCAGGTGTTTATTTTTACTTCCTCCTCAAAAAGGTTAAAAATTGAGTCACATTAATGGTGGAAAATATTTTTGAAATGAGTTACCTTGTCCTCCATTTTTTGTTTCGCAAAACCTGGCATTTGAACAAGGGTGTGTAGACTTTTTATATACGTTGTGCAAACCCCGTAAGATGCCGTTTGCTCCGGTGCGTGACTAATATTGTATACTTGCTGTGTTTATGGTTTAAAAGCAGTGGGTTCCATTTTGTGAAATGCAACAATGGAACAGAATAGCAGAAGCAGAGCTCATTTACCTGCCAACCAAGTGCCTGCTTAATGAAGACAACTATTTATAGACCAAGTTGCTTGTTCCCCTGCTACATAATCTTATGAGCTTGATGTTCATCTGCTAGATGTCAGCTGCTAGGCAGCATCAGTCCTCAGATCCTCTGGGAAATATCTCTGGAAACTTACTTCCCTGGGCAGTGTTCTTAAAGGCAACAAGTCATGGATCCGTTCTCAACCAACTTGGTCTGATATTTGGAAATACAGTTTTTTACGTTATGCTTTATGCATATTTTACCCTGTGCTTATAGAAAAAGCAATTGGAAAAGGACATGTAAAATGTCAATTTTGCTATGTGCTTCATTTTTTTTGATGAGGGTTTTCGCCAGAATTAACTTGAATAAATTTATAGCAATATCAGGGATGTGATTTTTCCACTAATTCACGGAATTCCGCTTTTTTTATCCCCCCCCCCAAAAAAAAATCAGATTTTTTTTTTTATTATTTTTTTTTTTAGTAGTTGAAATTTTTGAAATTTGAACTCTTCAACATTATTTATGTGTTAACTTAGTAATCACATTAGTTAGATATGATGATATTCTCAGTGATAGTTTTTAAAAGCAAAGGCAGTCCAATGTTTTTGAATGTGACTGATTTTGAGTTGACTAAAACTGCCATTTTATATGGGATAGTTCAATATACATTGAAAATTTATGCTGTTGTTTTGTCTATTTCTTTGTCATGTGAGTGCATTGAAAGTACTTAAAAACACGGAAAACCCATGAGGCCCCCAGACCCCCGGCTAAATTTTCAGATAATTTCACTTTGGTCAAATCACATCCCTGCAATATGGTTCTTTGCAGATAATGTGAAAATAATGATCTTCTTGGAATAATGTCCCTTTTATCAAAACATGTACTTATGCAAACATGGTCCTTTATAAATCAACATTTTAAATGTTGAATAAAATTTAACCATGAACGTGGTGTTAATTTGTGTTAAAAAACACAATCCCCTAGTACAGTGGTGAGCAAACTCGGTCCTCAAGGGCCGGCGTCCTGCAGGTTTTGGAGGTTTCCCTGCTGAAACGCAGCTGATTCCAATCGTTACCAAGCTTATGCAGAGCTTGCTGATGAGCTGATCATATATCAGCTGTGTTGGAGAAGGGAAACATCCAAAACCTGCAGGACTCTGGCCCTCGAGGACTGAGTGTGCCCACCCCTGCCCTAGTATTAATGTTAATATCAATATTTAACACCATAATTGCCTTCCATTGAGCTCCTTTCTTGTCATATGGGAAACAGTGGTGAAAATGATTCCATTCATGTTGTCAGTTTCTTAGTTGGAATTAAAGTCACTAGCTTATTTTTACAATTAAAAAAAAAAACTAATTCTAGAAGGATTTGGCATCCATTTTGTGTAGTAAGCAATGCCTGCCAGTGGAAGCGTGATTAGAACTATGGAAGCCGGAAGAAAAAAAAATCATTCTGAAAAATGAACGTTATGGTAATTATTAAAAATTCATTGTAATGTATAACTGTGTGGCTGTGTAACTGACTGACATCTTTGTTGTTGGCAGATTAAGCGTTTGAGTGCACCAGTGATTTTCGGAGGTGGCACGAGCCAACTCCTGGAGGAGGGCTCCCTACCTCGTGACCTTCTGGAGTCCCCGCGGACCTGTGTGGTGGATATTACTGCTGGCAACTCCCAACCTCCACTTCAAGCTTCGACCACTGGGTGGCACAATTCCGTGAAGAACATCATTCACAGGTTTTGAAAAAAAAAAAGAAAGCAGCTCATCTTGACTGCCATTGGTGTCAATTTAAGAGCTTTTTTATCGCTTCCTGTGAGACAGAAAAGGCCTTCGAGTCATCACGGAGTCTGAAATCGGATTGGCTGCCATCTACAACTCATGTGACATGTACTGCAACCCTTCCAGTTTAACAGCAGACGCAGGTGGAAGAACATTTGTTGCATATCAAGAGAATGCGTTTCCTATCTTATGGTTTTGTTTAATTTTTATGTATTTTTATTTATGTTTTAGTGGCAAAGACGACGTCAAGAATTCCGAGCGCATCTCTCTCCCAATACGAAGCAGTGGATGAGACCGTTTTACCCGCAACGTCGCAGAACATCACAGCATACGCAGTCAACACAGAAATGTCACAAACGTACAAACACGCACAATCGTCCGCTCAAACTGCTCTCTGATTTATTCCAGTTCCTCATTTATCAGCCCAGGGCGGTGCGAGGTCAGCGGGATGTCTGCGGTGGGAGAGACGCCGGAGAAAAAGCTGAATCATGATACCGTTAATCCTAATGGGCCAAAAGCCGCAACCCAGAAGATGAACATTCAGTGCATTGTGGCCGAGTCGCCTCGCTCGTCGTCGTCCAAGGGGAAGAAACCCGCATCCAAAGTGACAGGTAAATGCTGTGTGTTGATGGTCATAATGTCCAACGTCAAACCGTTTCTAAGTGAAGTAAATGAATGATGACGTTGATTATTTTAATTACATTTATTTAAGCTCATGCTGCTTTTACTGATTTTGAAAATTGCGACGCAATAGGCACTTCCTTGGCCCAGCTGCTATGAAGAAGGGACAAACATCGGATAACAAAGGAAAAACAGAAATGACATCACAAAGGGAAATAATAATAAAAAAATGCTAATTAAACAAAAACTACACTAGAGATCGAAAATGATGACTTAATAGGAATTCCTAAATGCTTAATGCCACTGTAACTAAAAACAAATGTTCTTGCACTTGCAGACCAGGACAATAACAACAGAACTTTCCAGCCCCCTTTGATGAAGTTCGGTGGTGGTAAGAAGACATTCGAACCAAAGAAATTTCCTCAGAAATCTCCCCAGAAACAACGCGTCTCGCCGCAAGCTTCCCCACAGAAACAGGCAACAATGACCAGCTTTTTCAAACCAGTCAACAAGAAGAGGTAACTTTGTGTGGTTTTCTGTTTACGCTACTCTTGATTAGCTTTTCATAACCTGTGTTTCTGAATTCATGAGAAAAATCCACAAGATTCCCTTGGAATATATTGTGGTTTTAGCAATAAAATTGAGCCACCAGGCAATGCTTTAAGTAACATTTGAGCATTATTAACTAACGTTTACCCTATTCATCCTTTGAGAATGCTATCGTGTTTTTCTAAGTATTGTTTAAATTACTAAGGCCTTATTTCAGTTAATGGTATTTTTTTTTATTGTACTGAAATAAATGAGCTTTTCTATGATGGTACTTAACCGATATCTGGCTTATTTCAATCTATTGGTACTCCTGACGACCGAACTCTTGTGGTCGTTTTATAATCAGGAACTAGAAATTACAAACTACAAGAACAGAAAATTGCCATTCATTTTATTCAATGTTAAGGAAAATACTAAAGTACAGGTGGTATCGGTGCTTGGTCTTGAACATCCTTAGTCTTCATTGAGATGCATGTATTTTTTAAAAATTGGTTGAACCCAAAAAATTTTAAGGCATTTGACTTTAAAGGGATACTTGTCTCTTTTCAGTGGTAAAAAGTTAATATTTTGTCCAGAATGAATTGAATAACTTCATTATATTTTACCTTTAAAAAAAAAAAAATCCACTTGCTGTCGACTGAAGATGACAATTATGATATCACCTGTGCTGAGGAAGAAAGTAACGACCAGTTTGCTCACCAAACCCAGAAAACAGGTGAGCCATCATTGGTCGTACTCGTTACCTACATCCTCAGCACAGGTGATGTCATCTTCAGTTGACAGCCAGTGGAAAAAATCGTTTTTAAAGGTATTAATTGTATACAAAAAAATATGTAGTTATCAAATTTATTCTGGACAAAAAAACTAACTTTTTACTGCTGGAAATGGCTCAATGAGTCAAGTATTCCTTTAAGGCAGTGGTGTCAAAGTCCGGCCCTCGAGGGCCAGAGTCCTGCATGTTTTTGAGCTTTCCCACCTTCAACACAGCTGATTCATATTTAAGATCATGAGCAAGCTCTGCAGGAGCCTGATAATGATCCTGATCATTGAATCAGGTGTGTTGGAGTAGAGAAACCTCGAAAACATGCAGGACTCAGGCCCTCGAGGACCGGACTCTGACACCTGTGCTTTAAGGTTACTCTTATTTGAATTACTTTTTGTTATTGGTACAAATCTGAAAGAACTAACTTATCCTTACACTTGTCATTTTCTTCAAGGCCTTTAGATGAGGAATTCTCCACCGTCATGTCAGAACCAAAGCGCCCCGTACTTGAATCTGACGTCACCAGTCAGGCCGCACAATCATCTCTGGCATTAGAAGAAGCCACACCTGTGGAATCTGGAAATAATCAGATTGTCCGTCCCGCGGCGGGTTCATCCCACACGAGCCGAAAGAGGAAGGAGCTGGATGAAGAAATGGATCTGGTTGAACTGGAATCTATAATGTCTGAGGAAATGGACTGCATGGATGAGTCGTTTTCAGTCAGCGAATCCCCACAAGCGCGAAACAATCGTTCTGAACGTACATCCAAAAATGTAGAGACTTTGAGGAAGAAGCAACGAGTAGCCCGTGAAGACGGTGACGCCGGCAGCCGAAGGTCACCGATGGAACCGGCACAAGAGCTGCCTCCGCAACAGCGCCGCCAAACTGAGCCGGAATTTGTTCCCACCACGGCCACGAAGCTTCAGCCATCGGCAGATCATGTTGACGCTAACAGAGAATCCTCCGCAGAGGTGAGGATGAGATCTCCAGTCAGAATCTTCTTTTGTCTTCTTTTCAGGGCAATATCTACTTCCGGGTGCTATTCAGTGAATGCTACTTTATTCTCGTAGAAGTTTGGCCAATTCAACGGAGATGTTGTTCAGCCCAAAAAAGCGACTGAGGTACATTTTGAGAAACCGGTTGACATCAAACAGGAAACCCAAGTAAGTTTTGCAGGATAGACTTACAAGTTATTTGATGTAAAATAAGGTACATTTATATTTATTATTTATATTTAAATATAGACTTTCAGTTAGAAGATGTGACACAAGAAAAGTGCACAGCAGTTTCGTACCTCTCAAGAGTCATCATCATTTTTTATATTTGGAAGAATATTTTACTGTAGAGTCCTTTTTCCTCTTTAGAGCTTCCATTGTTGCTACGAACAACCTCGTTTTTATCACGTTGATTGAAATTTCAGCATTTATTGTGCTCAAAGATCTGTAAAATGTCTTTCTAATGTGTGATAAGGCTGTAAGCTCCCACGTGTGTCGTAATAGAATGTTGCAATTTCTGTCTTATTTCCTGTTTGTCCAAAGATTCAGATCAGTCAACACATAGAAGCTCATCTTGCGTCTAATCCAAGGTGTTTACATTGCAGATAACCAAACTGGACGAAGACCTCCCTAAACAGCTGATTTTAGTAGAGTTTAGATCCCTCAGGGTGAGCGTGCTTCCCAAAACGAAACCACAGCAGGTGCACACCATCGGCTTTGTGAAGAACTTCAAACGTTTCCGCAAGGTCAGAAAGCATTTACAATTCCCAAACGGAATTTTGTCATTATTAAACCACTACTTATGAATGTCAAAATGTATTTTACAGATGCGAGGAACCGGGACGAACAACTCGTCACACATCATCGGAGGATCCGACCTGCTGGCCCACAACCGCGGCAAGAACTCCGAACTGGACGAATGGCTGAAAGATGCGGAGGAGGTTCGATTCCCTTGCGCTCAGTTCCTCATTCCTTTGAGTCTTTCCGCTCCTGATGTGCGTTTATTTCAGGATGAGCGACAGAGCAGACTGGAGGAAAGTGAAGGAGATGACCTCTTTAGGTGAGTAAACGGATGGATTTTAGCTAGTGGTGCCAATTAATTTTTAATTTTTTTTAGAAAACAATATAAAGGGTGGGTTAATTTTAAGTTCCTTTAAATGCCACAAAAATTTTTTTATGCACGATTAATGACCGCCCCTTACTTGGAAAGCCTGTGCTGGGGAAATTCCAGTCACAATGCAGCAGACACGTCCACATCTAAATTTAGCAGTAATACATTTAATAATAATGCATATATTTGTGGAGACTGGCGACAAGTTGTATTTTATAGTTTTAAAAATGTGCGGAATTTCACAAGTTACTTCAGTGTTAAAGATTAGATAGCACTGAGCTGTCACCGTCTTACAGATGCAATTATGCCATCTAGTGGCAGAAAAATGACCAACACAAATCAATATCCCACGTTTTTTACAGTACAGTACTTTTTTTTTTTTAATTTTAACTAAATTTTATGAATTATTATGAAGTCACTGTATGACTAAGAGATGCAGCCATATTTCTATTAGTTTTAACATTTCTCCCAATTTTATGTTAACAAAAACTTACGAAAAAAATATTTTAATTGTACATTTAGAACAGATATAAAATTTGCAATTAATCATGAGTTAATTATTGAAGTCATGCGATTAATAATTACGATTAAAAACATTTAATCGCCTAACACCCCTAATTTTAACGCGCAATCCTTTTAAAGTGGACAGCATAGTGGCCTAGTGGTTAGCTCGTCAAAGTGACTACTTAAATGTGCTTGCACTTCATTCCCATGTGCTTTCTGCTCTACCTGTCGATGTTAAATTAACAGCCATCTCGTTTTTGCCTGCGCATCCTCGCTTCTAATCATGGACTCATCTTAATCAACATAATTAAGGCAAATTATAGCTTCTTTCGTCACAGCGGTCTCCAAGGTAACGGGGGGTGATGTAAACCGGGGTGTTTTCTTTGACGAAGCAGAAAAAGAGCTTGAGATTGATTTTTGTGTGCGTGCGAGGCTGAGCTGTTTGATCACTGAGTCATACTCAAGTCAGTCATGCATAACCGGAACAGACTCTGCCGCTACGAAAACAAGCCCCGGTGCATTTCGGTAGCTTGAAACCAGCAAGTGTCCAGACGTGCTTTATAGGGCGTCTGTTTGCTTTCAGCTGTTCAAACACTCTCCCGCGTCTTTTACGGCGCTTCATTGGGGCTGTTTTTTGTTTGTTCAAAATGCCTGCGAGCACATGGAAGGATGAGCCGTGAGGAATGTTAAAAGCCCATCCCAAAGGAAGCCACGACATCAAATGTTTGATGTGTGTTTGTTTGTGCGTCTTTAGGTACAACCCCACCAAATTAAGCAAGAGAAGATGAAGAAGCAAGTTCAGCCCATGTAACCGCGGTCAGATCGTTTCGAATAATTATCGACTACGTTTGTATAGTTAGCATGTTGGTTTTCCTCTTTTGACGCCACCGACGGCAAGAATTGTAAAAGAAATCCGCAAGTCACGTCCCGAGCTTTTCTTTCTCTGTTATTTTTATTTTTCAATAATAAAAATGTGCCATACAAAACATTTCAAAGTCTGCAATTGAAGAAGACGGCATTAAAAGTTGAACAGCTTTTCCATTTTTGTGCAGTTAAGACCAAATGATTTCCCTGCTTGAGCTCAGTCAAGCAGATGAGAGGCGATGGGTTCAAAATGTCGTCAATGTTCTTCACCAAAGATGGATTAAGCATGTAAGGATTTTGCCGATCCTGTGTCATTTCTATTTTGTCTTGAAGAACTGTAGGCAAAATGATGGAGTGCACAACTTGACTTGAATCAGCGCAGGTGCTGTATTTCAGTTTCAACTAGCTAAGTGTAAAGAGGGAACAACATGGCGTCAGCTGAGCTACATCCACGCTCCTTATTCTCCCGCCAACCAAACCGTTAGGCACTTACATGAAACTGATCAGGGAAGTAGTCATCTTGCCAAAACTTTGACATAAAAACACATTTGCACTCAGCAGTCACAATTTTAGGTACATCTGCGCAATCTTTTCCCGAATTTTTGATACCACTCTTGTATTTGATTTCATGAGTTGTACCTAATTTTGTGGCTACTGTGCATATGGGCGCATTAAAACAATATTCAGAAGTATGTCAAAAACAACGCTGCAGGAATTCATTCATGAACATCAGACTGTTAAGATAAACATTAACCAACGATGAAGTATGTAACTATTGTAGCTTTTTAACTCTTTGACTGCCAGATGTTTTCAGAAAAGGGATGTCGTGAGTGCCAGCAGATTTAAGCATTTTTGACTGATCTTTCAAGGTCCACAGAAAATTATGTGTTTGGACTATGGAAACACACATACTACCAAATGAAAGATTGGACTCTCATCTTTCATCAGAAAAAAAAGTTTGTTTCTACCTTATTCCGTTTTTCAGTAATCAACAATAGAAAATGGTTAGTTTCACCTCTTTTAACGTCTTTGGCACTCCTCCATAGGATTTTACTAAACGTTATTTAACGTTTTTGGCAGTCAAAGAGTTAATATGTAACCCTAAACATGGCTAACATTAAATGGAGCTCAAAGTGACCCGTCTAGCTGTGTCGTGTGCACGCAAAAACTGTCAGCTTATGTCGACTGTGGGTTTCAAGGCCTTAAATTCAAAATGGATCGCAGTCACTGTTAAGTGATCATCGCCTCTCTTGCACAAGCTCGACGAGAAGTAATGGAAGAGTGCACATGGACAATTGATGCCAGACTTCCTGTTCTTTATGAAAAGTGCCCTGAGATTACTATACATTGAACATACGCTAAATGTATGTGGACTTGCCACTTTGTTGTTAAATTTGTAAATATTTTTTATATTTTTACCTGCAGGTTGTGTTTGAAAAGCTTTGACACATGAAAACAATAAGCAACTAAAAGCCCAAAAATGGATACAGTGCAAGTTATGCTGTTGTGACTGCTGACGTTTGTGGGCAACACTGAAAACAATGACTTTATTTTATGAGGAATAAATCTCATTCTCAGATTATGACTTTATTCTTGTAATATTCTGTTCATAAAGCTTTTTAATGTTTTGACCATAATTTGACGTAGCACAAAAATGATTTAAAACCCGACTATTGTTTTAGATAAGCACACTTAGTGCCAAGTCACTCAATGTTAAATGACTACTCACAGTAGTTAGAAGATATTAGAAACATAACAAACAAAGTACATTCAGTGAAAAATGATTTGCCGACGAAAGAAAAAGTCCAGATAGGAATTCAAATGGTCACAGTAAACTAATGAGGAATCGTCTGGCTCAGAGTCGTCAGGAACATTACGATGTTAGCGATCATCGGCTGGGACGATTATTTGGTATCTCTTTAAAAAAAATAAAAATAAATCTGCCAGCCTATAAGAGATCCTCAGGGAATCATTATCACTTATTCATGAAATGTTCAGTTAACTTTCTAAGAGATGCTGTTAAGCCTGTGAACTCTGCACTTTTTTTTTTTTTACTTGCTAAGTGAAAAATTAACATTTCAGTCTGTTAAATTTTGTAAAACTTCAGTGAGCTATTTACTTGTTTCGGTTTTCATTTAACTTTTTAAGAGACGCTGTTGAGCCAGGGAGCTGCTTGCTCTTTGTTAGATTTTTAAAGCAAAGATGTGTATTGTCTAAATATACTCTGTTCATGCTGCAAATGAAAAATGCATAAAAGCATTCAAATTTTAAAATATACTTTTTACTTCAAATTAATATTCTCTTCAAATATAAGATGTGGTGTTCCAGTCAGTACCAGGGCCATTGAGATCTTAAATGCCTTCAGGACATTTTCTCTAAATGTCTGTTATCGGCATGTTTGACTACAAATAATCTGTATCAGCCCTGAAAAATCTTATCAGTCTATTTGTAGTTTCTTGTTAGTTCACAGTTTCAAAAAAGACTTTGGGATTACAGCCTTGTCTAAATATGTGTCTCTTTCAGTACTCTTGAGTTCATTCTACTTCTTGAGAGCTTTGCCTCTCCAAATATCTTAAAATGACAGCAAATGTTGTCAGATGGATTAAAACACATGACAAGGAAAATAACTGACTAATATAAGGCCTCTAAGCTGTGAGGATCCAAAAACAACGGACATACTGAAAATGTTGGCACACGGTAGCTTCGATTCCTGGAAATTCAAAATGTATCTTGTTTACAAATGAACCGGTGTACAGCCATTGTCTTTGGTTGAAGAAACAAGCAGTAATGAATATGAAGATGTCTTTCTTCTTTTACACCAAACATCTGCTCTTCTCCTTCGTTTCAAATTAACTTATTCCCCCCATTGCCGATGAGCTTCCCTTTTTTCTTGAGTCTTTTCAGAAGGCAGGAGGCGATGCCTAAAGCGCCGCCCTTTAAAAAGCGAACAAAGTTGTCCCCCACCAGCGGGCCCATGGCGAACAGCCCCGGCTCCTTTGTGCACTCAAAGGTGTGCGGGTGGATGTCAATGGGGTTCTGCTTGCAAGATATCGGCTTCGTTGGATCTTGACCCAGATACTGGCCTTGGTCTTTTAAGAAAAACAAATTGGGGTTGGTTCCGATCAGTACCAGGGCCATAGAGATCTTAAATGCCTTCAGGGCATTGTTTCCCTGTAGCAAGCACTTCATGTCAGACTGTAGGGAGACCAAGCAGTGTCCCGGGAAACTCGTGTAGTCGGGAAAGAGGCCGACACTGGTGTTGCTGGCCATGTTAGCAGCTGCCAACTGTGGCTTGGGGCACATCTTGGCACAAACTGAAGACGCAATACTCATTGTCTGAGCCCCGCTTGAAGAAGATGCGGGAACTACGTTTGTGTAGGTCTGAGAGCACATCATGTTGTAGACCTTGTGGTACTCTGGGTACAAAGTCTTTGGCAACTGCTTGAAGATGAGGTCGGAGTCGTCAACGCTCTTTCGAAAGACATGAAGAACTCTGATGTTGCTGCTGCAAGCGCACAGAACCGCATCCGCCGCGCTTAAACCGGCCCCGACTATTAATATTGGATCTGAGTTTCTATCCAGCTTTTGCAGACTAATAGCCAGGCCCAGGTCCGAGACGCTGTGAAACACAAAGGGTAGGTCCTCTCCCTCCACGCTTAATCGAACTGGTGAATCGGACGCGCCGGTGGCCAGAACGACATTCTCCGCAAACAGAGAGAAGGGGACGTGGGTGTCGTTCTGCACTTGTTGGTATCCCCTCACTGCCCAGAGAGACCCCAGTCCTCCATCGCTAACACTCTCGACTCCATTTTTCTCAAAGCTCTCATCTCCACAATCGTCCACTCTTTCGTCTCTGAGACAAGTGTGTCCGTTTTCCAGATTGTCCATCTCGTGGCCCCGGGTGAGTCTTTGGACTGATGTCACGTAGGTGTTGTCAACAAAATTCTTTTGGAGGCCTTTTAGCTTCACATAGTTGCGGTAATAGGATGATATCTCCTCGGGGGTGGCCCTGTCATTGGTCACATCCCTTAAAAGAAGAAAGTGTCAATAGGCAAAGGCGGTAGAAAACAATGTCAACGATGTTCTTTCAGTACCTTCGTTTTCCGCCAATCAGGTCCCTGTAGTTGACTCCAGGAAGCTCCATCCAGATGCCAAGACTTATTGTCAGCATGGATCCTTCCATTGCCTAAGTAGGAAAGGGGGCAGTACGTAAAAAATCAATTAAATAACCAAAAGTGGAGTTTCCAGTATGACGTAACGTACATGCCAGGCTCCTCCAGGTGTTGCTCTCCCTAAGACGAGATGTGGGATGTGCTGCTGCTTCTCCCTCCTCCACTGAAGCACAGGAGGGTACTCGTAGCCAAAGTCGGCATTTGGGTGCAGTAGTGTGTCAAACAGTACGGCCACAGGGTTCCGCGACCGTCCTTCAAGACCTTCACTCAAATATTCGAGATCCTACAGACAAAAGGCAGCTGAGTTTGATCGAATGGAGGATGAGTATACATTCTTAGATTGACTTTAGAGTTGAATTTGTTCTTTCAAACAGTGTTGTAGGCAAGACCACACCAACTGAGACCAAGACATTGTCAGGAGTCAGGATTAGAACGTGTCAAGACCGAGACAAGACCAAGACTTTTGGAGGTTGAGACCCAGACAAATGGTACTACAAAACAAGTCCCAAGATTTTTGGAGGTCAAGACCCAGACAAGACCAAGATTTATGGAGGTCAAGACCCAGACAAGACCAAGATTTATGGAGGTTGAGACGGAGACAATCCCAAGACTTTTGGAGGTCGAGACCCAGACAAGACCAAGATTTATGGAGGTTGAGACGGAGACAATCCCAAGACTTTTGGAGGTCGAGACACTGACAAGACCAAGACTTAAAGGGGGTCAAGACCCAGACAAGACCAAGACTTTTAGAGGTTGAGACCCAGACAAATGGTACTACAAAACAAGTCCCAAGATTTTTGGAGGTCAAGACCCAGACAAGACCAAGATTTATGGAGGTTGAGACGGAGACAATCCCAAGACTTTTGGAGGTCGAGACACAGACAAGCCCAAGACTTAAAGGGGGTCAAGACCCAGACAAGCCCAAGACTTTTAGAGGTTGCGACCGAGTCAAGACCAAGTCTATATAAAATCACAAGAAAAGCATAACAAAATGACCAGTATCTTTTTTTCTTTTCCCAGGCAGTGCAGCACCTGCATTCTGCATTTCTCACTGATCACAGTAGTACTGGCCTGGTCTTGACCGGTCTTGATCCAAAAATCCTGAGTCCTCACTGTCCGAGACCAAGACAAGACACAGTAAAAATGCCTTTGATTCCGAGACCTTAAAGTGGTCTCAAAACCAAGACTGATCTTGAGAACTACAACACAAGTCACTAAGCTTTTTAACTGTCTTTGTATCTCAAATTGTGAGTAGTTTTGGCTTGGGGAAGAAACTGTAATACCTCAAGAAACCTCACAATCACAAGAATATGCCATCTCCACAACAAGGAAAGGTTTAAACTGAGATTCAAACCCGTAATCCAACCACTTTTTTTTTTTTCTGAAGGACATTCCAAACATTCTAATCTGCATTTTTACCTGTTCAGTGACGGCAAGGTGTTTGGTCTCTTGCAGTTTCCTGTATAGTATTGGGTTTGGGTGGACCGTTGTCGGGTCTAGGTAGGGCTTATTGCCACTTAACAGGTATGACAGACAAATCCCTGATGGTCCATTGCCTGAACAGAAAAACAGGAATGATTTACAATTAGTGCATGGAACCATTTTAACTCCTCAAATGATGACGATGTCCGCAAAAGGTGTACCACCTATGATGATGACGGGAACAATTGGCGGGTGCTCTTGTGGGTGAGTGGTCTCTTCTAGAAGAGGCATAGCTGGAGCCTGAGCCAGAGCTGACACTGTGAAGGAGCACAAAAGTTCCAGACGTTTCCATTAACTGCCCATCTGATGTTCTACTAAATGCAGAGTCTTGTTTGTGCTTGTTGGGTTTTCTTTTGTCAGGGCTTGGTCATTACGAACAGGTTTAAACTGGCTGTCATTGTTTCTGCAAGGCCATATTGCCATCGTCATCTCATGATCTAACCTCCCTTATATGGAAGCACCCTGTCACAGATCAAATGCCCACCCTTTTCCCTTCCTGCCAAAGTGCCCACACCCCCTGGCCCATCCTATCAAACACCGCCTGAGGGCCAGGCTTTCATCTCTTTTAACCCCAGTGGCGCTTCCCAAACAAAAGCCAGTTCTAATCAGATTTATATAGGCTGGGCCATGTTATGAAACATTACTATTGTGTGTTTAGTGCTTGTTTGTGTGTGTTGGTGTGTTACACGAAAGTACCATTGTGTGCCCACCGGGTGGCAAATCCCCCTTGATCACTCCTCCCCAGTAGGTTTTAATCTCACTGGGTTTATTTATGTCTTTACCAACCTTTAAAACAACAACAGTAGTATAAGAATGTGGTCCTGGCACTCTGACGGACCCAACTATCATCGGTCCTTCCGCTCAGAGACACTTCTGCCATAACGCACTCATTAATCCCCCTACACCACCGCCTGAACATCATTCCAGCTCGAGTAGAACAGTGTCCCTTTGGCCTAGTTTCTTACTAAAACCCTCAGGAACTTCAACTGAAAAAAGTCCCAGGTTCCGAGGTTAATATTAGTATGTTTAGGGTTATGACAGGGTTGGCGCTCATAAACATGCTAGCAAGAGTAGAATAGTACCCCTTCGGTCTAGTTCACTATATTCCTTTGGCACTTCCCCTTAATAGATTGGGGTTAACTTGACTAGACTGTCTGTCACCCGAGCTAGAGTTGAACAAGTACCCTCTTGGTCTAGTTTTACAGTTGACTGACAAAACTTGGAGTTAGTATGAGCACGTCAAGGTTTGCCAATCCAGGTCCAGAGAGTAAAAACCCTGCCACAGATTGGCACAAGTAGTTTAGCCACAAGTAATTCTACTAAAACTGCCACAAGTAATTCTACTAAAACTGCCAAGTAAACGAGCTCGTCTCCACCTGTTGAGTAGAAGCACCTGTGGCTAAAGCCAGTCTGTTTCAGGGTTTTTACTTTCTGGACCTTGATTCACCAACCCTGGACCAAGTTTCGGTTTCGGTTTAGGGTTGTGACTCGGACTAGAGTTCATATGACAAAGATTAGGGTTATCATAACCAAGATATGCGTTAGTATGTATGCATTAAAAAAAAAAAAAAAAAGGAGAGCAATGATGACATGTCAAATCGAATGAACAATACTGAGCTCTCCAGGAAGAAAAAAAAAAAAGTATGTATGCATTGGCTGCAAATATGGTACACAGCTTGTGGCCATGACAATTTTTGCATGCCATGTTTGAAGAATACTGCGCCTCTGTTTATTTGTGACTGGCAAATAGCGATCACCATAAGAGCTGCAGGCTCTGTTTACATTTGTTTTCCATATTTTTTCTTTTTGTTGATTGTGCAAAACAGCAAATATTAAACATCGACACATCTCTTGTCTAATTTATATCCACAGCAGTACCACTGACATATCAGTCAGCAAGAGGCTGCAATGTGTGTGGAATATATTGGCAGCCAATACATCATGTGCAATAATTATTGTTTCTTTTTTTTTTCTTCTTTTTTTTTTCTCTTTAGATCTCAGTATTGTTCATTCGATTTGACATCATCATTGCTCTCCTTTTTTTTTTTTAAACAAATAAATTAAAAAAAAATAATAAATGTTTTTTTATTTTTTTTAATAATTATTGTTTCATTGTATGACTGATGTGGTTACCTCAAAAGTGCATATTTTGTTCACTTGCCTTCTATATCTTGCGCCACAACCGCCACACTTAGACATTTTTTTAGGCACAAATAATAACGTTCCGATAATTACCCCTGACTATAAAGGACTGTACTGCAGTGTAAGTATGGGATAGAGTAACTCTTTAACTCTTTGACTGCCAAAAACGTTAAATAACGTTTAGTAAAATCCTATGGAGGACTGCCAAAGACGTTAAAATACGTTTTTTTCAAAACAGAGGTGAAATTAACCATTTTTTATTGTTGATTACTGAAAAACGGAATAAGGTAGAAACAAACTTTTTTTTCTGATGAAAGATGAGAGTCCAATCTTTCATTTGGTAGTATGTGTGTTTCCATAGTCCAAACACATACTTTTCTATGGACCTTGAAAGATCAGTCAAAAATGCTTAAATCGGCTGGCACCCACGGCATCCCTTTTCTGAAAACGTCTGGCAGTCAAAGAGTTAACTGTAAGTCTCAACAATATGTTCTACAATAAGGGTCGTTGGAGGTTCAGACTTAAGTAGAACATGAATAAAATCTTTCCAGGCCTCAACGTTCCACATGCTACATATTAAAATACACATAACGCTGTTTTATCACATGGTGACAAATTATTTTTTTCTTTCATCCTGCTTTGCACTTCAGTCTTGCTCCATCCAGCAGCGCGTCAAGTGCTAAACCGTCATTCCGTCATTAAAGTCAAACGCCTAAGGCTGAGACGTTGAAAATGAAAAGTCCCATTCAAGGACGGCGTCTCTTACCGCGCGTAGGATGGTGTCTCTTCCTCCACGCTGTGTCCTGTGATCACGACCATCGGCGGCGTGTGTCTGCCTTATAAATACGCTGATGCTGGTGGGAGGATCTAAGCACACGCCGCTATCAACGCACTTCCAGCTGAATGTCGGGAGAATGGACGTGTTTCTTCGGCGTCCCTGTGGCAAATTCTGTCCGTGTGAGATAATATATAAATAAAAATTGAACCCGTGGTGTCACATTGCGCATCTCCTTCTGCGCCGGTAAGTGTAGGCGCATTCGCGAACCTCTATCTGGGCATCCGCGTGCACGCTGATCGCTGTTTGCACACTCCACGTGGAAGATGTCGCAAAAAGCCGGCGCGCCCCCGTCAACACGTCACAAGCCAAAACAACACGTCTGATTTGCAAATTTGGGATATATACATGAAAAGGTGTATTTAATAAACCAAACCACCATAAAGATATTTACCCAATCATCTCATTTGAATTCAATTACTTTTGGCTGTCGTGGTTAATTCCATTGTTGACATCGTGTCCTGATAGCTTGATTATGTTTATAATCTTAAATACAGTTTTAATGTAAGATGATTCATTTTTGAATACATATTTTTCTCAGCATCCTCTAATATATTAGAATTTAAAATGTACATACATATAAAAACGCGTTTGGCTATTTTACCATAATTACGACGTTTACGTGGGGACATGAACGCAACCCGCGCAGCCATTGGCTGATGTATCATGGACTACTGCGACAAGCTTTGGTCACGTGTTCAGGAAAGTGGCTACGTTTAACATGTAACCATAAAGCAAATTTACTTTAAAGGTTTTTGGGCATTGAGTGTACGTTTTAAATGAGTGTGCTTATACATTTGAACCCTTTCAGACTCGCCTATTAATTGAATGGTTTTGCATTAAATGCATTCGCGCGGCATCGCTTGCTAGCAGGCTAATAAAGTCACGTGATCACATCTCGTCGTATGTCCGTGGAGGAGCGTCCCCGCCCCTTCCAAGTCATTCGCTGTCCTAGCGCACGAGTAGCTGCTAGCATGTTTGTAGCAGGCGGCTAACCACCTCATAAAGATGGTGCACCTGTGTAGAATTTGCTTCCGTAAAGTAAGTATTACTGAGCAATAAAATGTATGCACGCTGATTCGCAAATAATTGTAAGCGTTTGTTAGCAAGTGGCTAACTAGTGGGCTAAACTGTCAGCCCTGAGTTGTCAGACGATGACACAATGCTAACTGGGTAAGCGGTGTATTTACTGTATTTATTTATTTATTTTTATGAAAACTATACTGTGTACGCATTTGACCGTTGAAGGAGACTTATCGTCACATTTTTAAAATAATAGTTTTGTCGCATTTTGACCAAAAAAAAAGCATCTTATGATGCTGGCCACCTCCGTTGCATTCGGCTACAACCGTAGTTAACCTGAACAGATCATTTAATTATTTATGTTTCTAAAATGTCAAGTTTTATTAAATAACGTGGATCATACTGATGATAAAAATGTAGTTTTGTATTCCATGATGTGTCTCATTTCCAGTATGGAAACTTTGTGGACAACCTGCGACTGTACGTCCGCGGCGGCGCGGGCGGCATGGGCTTACCCCGCCTTGGGGGCCACGGAGGAGACGGTGGAGACGTTTGGGCTGTCGCCACAAAGAGCATGACCTTAAAAAAGGTCAAGGACAAGTACCCTCAAAAACGCTTTGCAGCCGACATAGGATCCAACAGCAGGTGGGAGGTTTTAATAAGGATGCTAAAGTGTGCTTATTTGGCTAATATGAGCTTTGTTTTCTCAATAGTGTGCGTTCCTTGAAAGGACAGAGAGGGAAGGACGCCGAGATTTTGGTTCCTGTGGGTGTCACAGTTACCACCGATAATGGCAGGATACTTGGTAGGTGAAAAGCTGCCTCTTTTCATATTAACATTCTTATTTTGTCTTACCACAAATATTCGATGGCCTCACTGTGTGATTGCGTCGCTGCTCCCATAAGGAGAACTGAATGCTGAGGGTGATCGTGTGCTGGTGGCCAAAGGCGGGCACGGAGGCACGTTCGCCTCCGTCTTCCTGCCCAGTAAAGGCAAGTCGAGGCAGATCCAACTGGACCTGAAACTCATCGCTGACATGGGCCTGGTGGGGTGAGTGCACAGCATCGGAGGCTGTTTAACATTTTCATCATCTCACAAAGTGGCTTTTAAGAACTATCTTCTCCATCAGGTTCCCAAATGCGGGGAAGTCGTCTCTGCTGACGGTTTTGTCTAACGCAACCCCTCAGATAGCCAGCTACCCTTGTGAGTGCATATGTGGTAACTGTGAATATATGCCAGTAATCAACTTGCCTATATTAACTCATTCACTGCCATTGACGGCTATAGACGTCAACAGTTCTTTTGAACTATTTCTATTAGTTTAACATTTATTTTCCCACTTTTGTTAACAAGAGTATGAAAACCTAGAATTTTTTTTATTGTACATTTAGAACAGATATAAAATTTGTGATTAATTGTGCGTTAACTAGTGAAGTCATGCAATTAATTACAATTTCAAAAATGTAATCACCTGACACGATTAAAAAAAGAAAAGATTATTAAAATTTAGGGGACGATTAATCACAAATTTTATATCTGTTCTAAATGTACAATTAAAAAAATCTAGGTTTTCATACTCTTGTTAACAAAAGTAAAAAAATTAATAAAAAAAACGTTTAACTAATAGAAATAGTTCAAATGAATTTTTGACGTCTATAGCCGTCAATGGCACTGAATGAGTGAGTTAAACAAGTGACACTTTTTTTTTCTTTTTTTTTTCAGTCACCACTTTGAAGCCCCAGATTGGAAAATTAATGTACGAGGACCACAAGCAGGTATGAAAACTTCCCAATCATTCATTTATGTTTCAAGTTGCGTTCTGCGCTGATGCGCTTGTGGCTGGTCTAGATTTCTGTCGCGGACCTCCCGGGCTTAATCGAAGGCGCTCACGTGAACAAAGGGATGGGCCACAAGTTCCTCAAGCATGTGGAGAGAACCAAGCAGCTGCTGTTTGTGGTTTGTGAGACATTAATAATTCATCAGAGGTTAATGGAAGAAAAATCTATGTTCTGGTTTATTTACATTTGGAAACAATGGAAAATCCTTACTGGCAATGATAGAAGATATTTTGTGGTCATGTTCTTGTTCTGTCAGTGATGACGGTTTGTTTTTCAGGTGGACGTTTGCGGCTTCCAGCTCGCAAGTCAAACGCCGTTCAGGTCGGCTTTTGAAGCCGTGCAGCTGCTCACCAAGGTCACACTCGCCAGGCGTTTTTCTTGTCTTCTCCGAGCCTTCATCCTGAACCGTTATCGCACATTTGCTTTCCAGGAGCTCGAGTTGTACAAGGAGGAGCTTGTGAGCAAACCAGCTCTACTGGTGGTCAACAAGATGGATCTGCCAGATGCGGGCCACAAACTAGAAGAGCTGACGGAGCAACTTCTCAACCCAGAAAGTAAGCACTTTCGTCTACGATAAATTTGTCAAACAAACGTTTGGAAAGAAGAAAAAAAAACTGTGTCTGTGATGCAGAGTTCTGCCATACGTTACCGGACGACATGACACCGAAGAGTCACATGGCGTTCAGGCACGTCTTTCCCGTCTCCGCCGCCACCGGGTTCGGCGTGGACCGCTTGAAAGGTTTCATCCGGGAGTCGTTGGAGGAAGAAGCCGCTGAGGCAACTGAGGAGCTTCGACAACAAAGACTGCAGCTCCTGAGGCAGCACTCGCAATAGGCAGACGTCACAAACATGGACCAGTTGTGGACGTTACGCAGCGGACTTGAACATGTAACGTGTTTAGTAAAATATCAGTGAACAAATGTGTCGAAGAAAGATTTATTTTATATTAAATATTACAATACACAATAATTAGGAGGGGGAAAAAATAGGGGGATTGATTTTTGCATCAGTCTGTACAGCAAACAGGCAGTAATAATTCACAAACAAAAGACAAGTGTCCTTACAGGAATGACGAGTGGGGCTAATGTCTTCCTTTTAAACAAAAGGACGTGACTGACGTGTTGATGCTTGGAGTCCTCCAGGAATACATTCAATGGACAGACAGTCCTGCGTGTGTCCGTCGGGTGAATTTTCGTACATGACATCAAGACAAAACACATCTCACTGAATGCAACGCATTTTCATCGTCATTATTATTAACATTAAAAGCTTGTGACGTTGAAGATGATGAAAGAGCTGCAGTTGAAGGCAAATCTCATTCATAGTCAACAAGCAGTAAAGGAGGAGGAGGAGCCAGGCCTCTGGACCAATAAACGCAAATGAAAATGTCAAAAGTCATCAACACATAAATACAATAAAGCACTTCATTACTCAGTGAACCACTGCTGCTGTACATAATGCCAAGAATACAAAGGTACTTAATCAAAAATATACTACAGTGGTCGCAATATTAATCCAGTAGGGTGCCCTTCATATTAACGCTAAAGCCTAATGCAGACATGAATTACAAATGTGCTAAACAAAATGACACAATTACTGTACAAACTATAAATTATGTTTTGTTTAATTAAATTCCCCTGTTAAGATAGCAAACCAATCCTTTTTTTTCTCACTTTTTGGATCTCATTATTGACCTTTAAAGACAATAAAATTAGGCAAAAGTGTTTCTTGGACATGCTCGTTTCCAGTTATGGTCCGTGTAGAGGAATACCTCGGTAACTATAAACTGTCATGCTTTTTGTTGGTCCTCGCAAGCTCTGTACAGCACAGTCCAGCGGTGTGGAACCCATGGCCCGTGGGCCAAAGAGCGTTTGACCCGACCGCCATGCAATTGTCACAAATCACCAATCATTTCTAAACATTGTTTGATAGCGTTCTTTCATAAATTTAGTATGGCTCTTGGAGGACTTTAAGAGGAAAGTTTCCCATTCATGTTAAAACTCAACAATGGCTATGAATACATTTCAGTTACATTCTTGTGACGACAACGTGGTACCAAAAAAGGAGAGCGAGAGAGAGACCTGATTATTAGATGTCTTATCTTGTGATGTGGGGGGTGTAGCAATTTATTTTTCCATGATCAGAAAATGACCGAATGTGTTTGTGTGGTCATTGGTCGAGTTGCGCTAGCCACGGGCGAGAATGCTAGCTAGATTAGCTAGCTAACAAACTCTCTCGATTGAGTCGTGAAACGAAAAGATGGCCATATTAAGAAACAATCTGAGTAGTTGTGTTGAGTGTTTATAAATGTGTCTTAAGTCATTCACCGTAACAATAATGACAGCGTTTGTAACCACATTTTGTACAAGGGCTAACAGTTAGCATAGCTGCTCCTATTTCTTCTTCTATGACACCTCTTTCTGCCTGTATTAGCCACCATGCTGCCTCCCACAGGTCAGTCTTGATACTACAACAGACATTGTGGGAGAAGACAATTTTGGTGGATATGTTTGTTTAGCTTGTGTGATCCACTTTTTTTCTTCATCATTTCTTACATTTTCGAAATCAATTAAAATATGTGATATAAATACAACAAAAAACTCATTTGAGGAATTACTGTAACTGTACTCCTGTTACAATCTTAAAGTAACACAAGTTCCACTGCATTTTAACATTGCTGTGATCACACATTGGCATGTATTATTCCTTTATCGCTTCCGTCATTGGCTGGATTTTTACCCACGTGCTAGATGGCAATCATTATTTAAGTCACTCAGTCACAATGTTAAAAAATGGACATACTCACTCCAATGTGCATTAAAAGGGATGAACGTCCGGGCAAAGGGTGGACTTAATAAAGGATGTAACACAACGAGTGAGAGATATATCAAACGGCAAACGCATGACGCAATGGGACAGAAGGCTATTCAAGGGTGTCTCAATCCGTGGTTCGCGGCCCGGATTATGAACAGGTCCTTGGAAAAATGTCTCCCCTGGACCCCAAAATTTGAGAACCGGTCTAAATGTTCCCCTCTAAGTGGACCAAATATATTTGTACATTCTGTTTGAAAATGGAGATTTGGAGAATGACTTAAGTCATCATACAGCAATAAAAAAAAGAAGAAGAAGTGCAGTTTGCTTTACATATGTACACGACATACAGCGAGGAGGACGATGCGTGTTCATCTTCCATTTTTATGAGCGATGATGCAATATTGTTAGTTAGAATGGAAAAAGAGAGATGTTGTGAAACCGTGTGCCCCTCGCATGCGTTGTGTCCAAAAATGTCCTTTGGAGCTGCTTCATGCATTCAATGTTTGTACTCACAAATGCTCCATTTGATCCAGTAGTGCAGATGTGTAGACCACACGGGTAGGGTTCGAAAGGTTGACTCAAGGTTTTTTTTTTGTGGGTGGGGGGGGGGGGGGTAGTAGTTCTGAGCTCCAGTTCTGCGCCGCCCGTGGTTCATCCGGCGTCTTGAATGATGACATGCTTGTCGCTCATCCTGGTTTATGTTCGGAGTCCATTTTGTTTGACGGTTGTGCGCGAGTGTTTTCACCTCATGACAATGTGGTTTCCTCTGCTCTTATATTGATGTCTCCCACAGCTGCACAGAAGATCAAAACAGAGCTATGTATGTCAGTATTTTTTTTTGTATGGAATAAGTCAAGGTTTCAATCATTGCTAATATTGTCCGTCACCGGTAATGAGCTGATGGGACTTCTAAGCAGGGTTTAATATGATTGGCTGCTTGCAGAGTTGAGTAAACAAGCTGCCTTTTGGAAGTAATTGTGGGCCAGTCGTTTTTTTTTTCTTCTTTCTCCTCAGCGAGCAAAGAGGGACATGGAGGAGGAGGAGGGAAGTGAGCAATACAAAGCATTGCCATTAGAAAAATATATTTGTACCAGCGGGTACTGGTTAGCCCCAAGTACAACATGAGTTCCACACACGTCTGTTCTAAAAATACCTCACCAGTGATGGGACACTGTTACATACTAAAACAGAATAAGCATGTTAACATTTATTTAGTTTTTTAAACTTACAAGTGCATACATGTTTCGTAATTTAACCTTCTTTCTTTCTTTCCTTCTCTCTTTCCTTCCTTCTTTCTTTCCTTCTTTCCTACTCTCTTTCCTTCTTTCTTTCTTTCATTCTTTACTTCTTTCTTTATTTTTTTCCTTCTTTCACTCTCTTTCTTTTGTTTCTCTCTTTCCTTCTTTCTTTCCTTCTCTCTTTTCTTCTTTCTTTCTTTCCATCTTTCTTTCCTTCTTAATTTCTTTCCTTCTTCCTTTCTTTCCTTCCTTCCTTCCTTCCTTCCTTCTTTCCTTCTTAATTTCTTTCCTTCTTTCCCTTTTTAACCATTTTCGAGCTGCAATTTTGATACAGTGATATTTTTTGCTCATGGTCAGCCCATGCGTTTGTTTTTCTTTAAGACAGACAGTGCAACTGACCCTGGCGCTCTGCCTGTTTGCTTTCCGCTGGTCGTCGGGCAGAGGGGGCATGGGGTAAGGGTATCTCCTGCTGGATGCAATGGATCCCGTAGAAGAAGTGGGAGACTTGGCGGGAGAAAGGGTCCTGCAGGGATAAGAATAAACGACATCAGTGCCATAATCAAAAACTAAGAGTAGCGGTTCGTATTAAAAAATAAATGAATAAAATAATGTGGAAGGTTGCCCCTAAACGCTGCTAAGGCTCATCAGCAGAAGCGCACACATGGCAAATCATCGTCAGCTTGTATGGGCAACCTTAGTATAGTAGAGAGCAGGCCAGTTCCCAGCAGTGTGGCTGCACTCGTGTTCCCTCACATCATGCTTCACACTTTTTTTTTTTTTTTTTTTGTAGTTCATAGCCTCATCATTCCTCAAGTGTGTGATGCAATGTGAGGAGTGCTGAGTGCGAGGACACCAGAGCAGTGCTGGGAAAAGAGCGAGAGCAGCCTCAAAAGGAAAGACATGACAAGTCAAGGAGCCACAATGAACCTGAGCCATCGGCATAGCGGAGGAGAGAAACGAAGGGGAAGATACTAACTGACTTTTTTCCTATTTCAACATTTGTATTCCAAAAGAGCACAGTTTAACACTTAAAATGTAATGTTAAAGAAATTTGAGACAAATCCCGCTATACTGTTTAATAAATAAGGCAGCGATTCGGAGAACTGATGAATTGAGTTTAAAATTCCACATGATGTTTTTTTTTTTGTAATTAAATTCAAGGGTACTTCTTCGCCAGTTAAGAACGCAAAAGTGAATGGGAATCACTCATCCGTACTTCAACATCTCTCCGCTGTTGTTATGGAAACTACGTGGCAGCGGGCACAGCATTCAGAGTGGCGACCTGCTGTTGGTCAAAGGGGGGCGCACAGTGACACACGGTCACACTGGGCTGACACGCACGCACGCACACACTTGACGCCACAACGATGAACATGCAGCAAAAGGTGAAAATGTAACATTAACACTCATATTACACATAAATGGACATTTTGGATCAACATAAAAAAGCGACAAGAGCCAGACCAAAAAAAAAAAAGGGAAAAAAACGTAATTAATTTTTTATGCTTAGCAGCAACTCCTTACTGGAACAGATTTTTTATTTTTTTTTAATTATTGATTTCAATTAGCTTGGCCAAGCCACAGATGAAAGCAAAGAAAGTGACGGGAAAGAAGAGGAGGACGAGGGGTTCTAGACAAGCAGGACACAATCTGACATAATACCTAAGGAACCGTCCTTGCGTGTTTTTATTCACATCTTCTACCCATCTAGTTACATCATAATAGTCTGTATTGTCGTGAGGGGTTAAATACCTGTGGGAGGGGTCAGGGGAGGGGGGTGATAGACACGAACAAGGAGAGAATGAAAGGATAGAAAAGGAAGGAACGAGTGATGGGAGGGGGAGAGGAAGAGGAGACATTTTAAAAGAGCAGAGCAGAGACATCCTGAACAGACAGCACGATGCAATTGGACAGTGGATGAACTCCATGGAAGAAAAAAAAAATCACACACACACGCACACACGGCACCCTGCATTGTGCATTCCAAGGCTGGGCTATGTCATGACATCATTCCATTGTCGCTAACATGCTTGCAATGCAAAGAGACGCACGCGCCCTGTGACGCCAAACAGCCCGTGCACACGGCCGTCATCACGGTGCATTCGCAGGCATACGGTAAATAACAACACCTGAGACCAAATATGCTCACAAGGCATTTTATTCGATGCACCTATAGTGGACATGAAAAGTCTACACACCCCTGCCACATAAAATGAGACCAAGATGCATCATTCTAAAACTTTTTTAGACCAAACCTATACTACTCAAGTGAGTGAATTCAATAAAAATATAAAAAATGAAACTGAAATGAGGTAGTTGCACAAGTGTGCACACCCTCTTAAAACTGGGTTGAGGCTGTGTTGAGAATTAGCCAATCAGATTAAAATCTATGCTAAATGGAAGTTAGCACACACCTTCCACCTCCGATTAACTACAAATAAATTTAGGATTTCCCTGTCAATTAATTATAAAAATAAAATAAAAAAATATTATAATAGTAAGAAATTAAAGTAACCATTTAAACCAGCAGTGGGAAAACAACGATAGGTGACAGATTACAGACAAAAATCTGTGTAACATACTTATATTAATAATAAAATAATCATTTTTAATTTTAAAAATTGTACTCTCATTAATCTCACAATTATTTAATAAAATACATAAAATTTAAGATGTAAAATTGTTTAATTAATTTAATTAATCAATATTCAGTACTGAACTAATTCAATATTGAATTAATTAAAAAAATAAACACATTTTAGGGAAAAAAGAATGAATGCAAATAAAAATTATGGGATTTTGTAATAATAATAAATATAATTAATAATAAATGCTTGGTGGGCCATTGTTTGCCCATCCCTGATTTACCCTGTAGCCCAAAGAGTATTATTTTTTATTTTTAGGTCCTCCCTTCCCACATCAATGGGCAACTTACTCTGTGGAGTTCGAGCGAGCGCGGAACTTCTTTCCTTTCAGTTTCTTGCGATGGCCGCTCATGTTTCCTGGTGATGGAAAAAGCCATCAAGCGTTTTAGAGAGAGACGACCTTCTGCAGCATTTTTTGAGTTATTACCTTGCCATGAGTTGCTTCTTGGTCGCCCGTTTTCACAAATGTCTGAGATGTGTTTGGCGTCTGGGATTCTCTCACTCCATGAGTGGGACAGGCCGTTAGATCTACGCAGAATAATAAAAAAAAATTTTTTACAACTCGATGATAGAAGCTACAATGAACCTGTGTATCCACCTGTTGCCATTCATACAATAGAATAGTGGCATAAACATACAGGTAAGTCATAAATCAGATGACAACAATATTACAAAGGTTTAAGTTCACTGCACTTAAAGAAAAGACTGACATCTATAAAGCGTGATGATACAAAGATGCGACTGACCTGCCGGCCAACGAAGGCGCCGATGGTACTGTTTACACACATTGACACACATAATCGCGAGTGAATGAATGAAAGATGGCGAGATGGCACACCTGAAGCCAAACAGTGAGATGTTCTGTGTAATGGATGGGATGGAAGGAGTGAAGGACAGGGCGCATATCTGAAGGTGCGACAGACACGCTGACCTCTTCTTGGAGCTGCAGCCCGAGTTTGTGCTCACGCCGGGCGGCATGTCGCTGTAGAAAGAATCGGCGTCGCTCGGCTTTGTCACGTATTCGCCTGGCGGCATTTGTCTGCGCACACAACAGACAATGTCATGTACTATGCATACATTGAATATTTGTTTTGTTTATTTGCCCTGACCTGCCAAAAGGATTTTTTTTTTTTTAACACAAATCACAAATGTAAAATATTGTCGAGTGTGCAAACCGGCAGAATCTTCGGCGAACCTCCGACTCCACGTAGCATCTCTGCTTGTAGCTCCTGTGAAGAGGCGGACCGTTACTCAGCGCTGGAGCACGACCGTTTGCCAAATTTGTTGCATCATGCCCATGTTTATTATTATCACAGCTCAAAAGCCTACGTGATGTGCTTGTGTACCTAATAAAGTGGCTGTTGTTAAAAAAGATAAGTAGCTATGTGTCGCATAGTCACTCACTTGTAGCACCAGGCCGTCACAGCCAGTATGAGGACGAGGAAGAGGATGGAGCCGACGATGGCGCTGATGATGATGTTGGTACTGGTGATGCCTGACGCACAAGGACGAGGGGTGGGGGGCGGGGGGGAGACAATTGAGCTATTGTCTTTGCAGTTTCAAGCAATTAGACGACAAATAAAACCACACATGACACACACTTGGCAAGGAGAGTGTCAGCGGAGCAAAAGAGGGCACTACAATCTTAGTTCGTTCTATTGTAGGGTTCCCATTCAGGGTTGACATTGAAAACTTCACATGTTCATTCAGTAAATTCGAATTTGGGATGGTAGGATGAGGAAGAATCAGGAAATTACAAGCAAAAAAAAAAAAAAACTCAAAATAAATCTAACCTCAAGTCACTCCATCAGACATCAGCCTGTTGACAAAGAACGTGTGTGAAAAAAAAAACACATAAAGAATGAATGGTGATGAACAATGAACAAAAGCATGAAATAATCAAACAGAGCAACATATTAGAAATGAGGTGTTGTGTTTGAGGGGGACTAAATCAAAGTCAAACGTGGATGAGAGGAAGAGAGAAGCAAATGCATGGGCAAAAAAGGGGGAGTGCTACCTAAAACAGGGGCTGTGGGTCCCACCACGAGATAGCTGAGAGGCGACGTGGAGTTGCAGTCGTCTCCGGCCCAGCCCAGGTAACACACGCACTTCAACTCATTGCTGCACACCTGCACGCAAATGAAATCACGGCTCATAACATCATCTCAACTATTGCTGATCATTCCATGGATTTGGAGAGACATGATTATGGTGCAGTTATTAGTATAATATAATATCATATAATATCATATAATATCATATAATGTAGTATCCCAATTTGTACTTCTTTCTGTTTTTTTAGAGTGGAATAAAATAAAAAAATAAAAATACAGTAGTATAATAATATAATATAATATAATATAATATAATATAATATAATATAATATAATATTGGGCAGGTATCATATTTTTTATTTATTTCTGTCCCCACCCAAAAATTTTTTTTACAGTGAAATAAAAAATAAATATATAATATAATATAATATAATATAATATAATATAATATCCCAATTTGTACTTCTTTCTGTTTTTTTAGAGTGGAATAAAATAAAAAAATAAAAATACAGTAGGATAATAATATAATATCATATCATATCATATCATATCATATACTGTAGTATCCCAATTTGTACTTCTTTCTGTTTTTTTTAGAGTGGAATAAAATAAAAAAAAATACAGTAGTATAATAATATAATATGATATAATATAATATATAATATAATATAATATAATATAATATAATATAATATAATATAATATAATATAATATAATATAATATAATATAATATAATATAATATAATATAATAAAGCGGGCAGGCATCACAAGTTTTACTTCTTTCTGTCCCCCTATCAGTTTTTTTTTAGAGTGAAATAAAATTTACAAAAATTTAAATACAGTAGTATAATAATATAATATAATATAATATAATATAATATAATATAATATAATATAATATAATATAATATAATATAATATAATATAATATTGGGCAGGTATCATATTTTTTATTTATTTCTGTCCCCCAATAAAAAATTTTTTACAGTGAAATAAAAAATAAATATATAATATAATATAATATAATATAATATAATATAATATAATATAGCAAACTCAGACTCCGCCATTGTAGCTAGTTGATGATGATAATGTTCATTACCCCGTGTCCCGAGCAGATGCTTTTGTCGGTGGTCCCGGGGCAGGTGCTGAAGTTGAACTGCTGGATGGGGAGACACTTGTGGTTGAAACAGATGCGTTCCGTCCCGCACGCCGTGCCGTCCTCCACGTAGCCCAGGTCGGTGTCTCCATCGATCAGCACGTGAGCACCGCTGACATGCGCACACACAGTCAATTTGACCTGGTTTTGTGTTCTAACGACATGGTTAGCAACCGGCTGCATACCTGCAATCCAGAGAGGCACTATGTCTTGCCACTGAGAAGGAGGTCAAACCTCCCTGCAGTTCTCCCAGTCGAGGGGCAGGCGAGATGTTGGAGCACAGCAGGTAACCGCAGTGAACATCCCTGAATCGCAAAGGTGCAAATAAGAGTGGAATGGAGCGCCAGTAAGAGTCACACGCTCAGAAAAAACTTACTGCTTGTTACACTGGATCCACATGTCTTTGTCCCGCCCACAGTTGCCCTTTTCGGTGCCCTCAATGTTCAGCTTCTCGTAACAGAACTTATCAGCCGCCGTGGCCTCTGGACGATAAACATAAAGTCAGATTGAGAGTACACTTCATGAACCCAGCATGCGGGAGATTTGGCTTGAGTGCTGAAAGGTTGCAGGTTCGTGTGTGCATGAGAACGGACACTTACATAAACTACAACACAGAAATATTTACTATTAACATATTAGACTTACTCTCTCCCCAAATGTACTTGCACTGCTTGTCTTTCGTTTTGCATCTCCCGTTAAAGCAGCGGCCCTAAAGAGGAAAAAAAAAAGTTTACATAAATCTTCAAAACAGTTCAGATGTGCTAGGACAGTCTCACCTGGTCTTTTTCACACGTGTAACCGTCCATCTTATGCACATTTGGTGGACACTGTAAAAACAAGACACACCTCATAAACATCTCTTTACTTGAGAATTTGGCTTTGAGGCTGCTTGTTTGTGCTCACCTGGCTGGAGTTTCCGGTGCAGTTTTCAGGAATGTCGCAGTCATTCACCGCATCTCGGCACACGACCCCCATGAATTCCATCTGCGGGGAGCGTAAGAATGACATCACGGTGTGCGGTGGGAAACTTCGCAAAGTATGAGGTTGGGAGCGACTTGTTTCCAAACCTGGCAGTTGTTGCAGCAGAGTCCGTTGCTACATTTAGAGCCTTGAGTTAGGGTGCACTTTTTACAGCAGTTCTCGCCCTCTTTTGCACACTCCTGGTAAAAGAGAGCAGCTTTTTGATAACTGATTCATTGAAATGGTTATTTTACCTAACATTTGATTTTTTATAGTATTTCATCAGACAACATTGTGGGCAAACTTTAATCATGTATCATGCCTCGTTAATAAGTCTGACACTGTATTATGTTGTTGCTGGGTAATTAGGCCATCACAAAACCACTCATTATTACAAAGTTAATATTTTTTAGTGATTATTGTCGGGAAAAAATGCACAAAATGATTTCTTGCACTCGATGTTGGTTTGCTGTTTAGCAGTTTTGTGACATGCTTGAATGGTTATTTTATTCATGAGTCTGTTCTTTTAAATCTTTTATACATACACAGAGAAATGAATTAAGAAAAATTAAGTCTTAGAATACTATGATGTACTTAAGTGTTTTTTTTTTTTAAAAAAAAGCAGACATAATCACATATTTTGTCTATATTTACATAATATATTACGGAAGTGTATTGCATTCACTTGAAAAACAAAAAGTCCTGTTTTCTTGACTAATTTTTTCGGGGAGCTTTGGGGTTTTTTGAGTATTTTTTTTTTTTTTTCAGTTTTAAAAATATATATATATATATATATACATAAATATATATATATATATATATATATATATATATTTTAAATGAAATAAAAATATTTTCCTCTGTTTTTCAGAATATTTTTTTCAGTTTTTCAGATTTTTTTTTTATTAAAGGGTATTCCCACAATACAGTATACACATTAATTCCTTTATTGAGAGCCAGTAAGTAAACATGACCATCTTATTGCATACGTATGTGGGAAAGTGTCAGCTTCCGCTATTAGCGAGTCTACAACAAGTCGCTTGAAGTTCAGAGGTAAAAAAAAAAAAATGACTCCAAAAAACAGAACACCAACTCTGTTTTTCGGAATAATTTTTTCCTGTTTTTTAAATATTTTTTTCCCCTGTTTTTTTTTTAAATATTTTTTTCCCCTTTTTTTCTGAGTAATTTTTTTCAGCCTGTTTTTCGGAATAATTTTTTTCCTGTTTTTTGAATATTTTTTCCCCCTGTTTTTTAAAATATTTTTTCCCCCTGTTTTTCTGAATAATTTTTCCTCCTGTTTTTCTGAATATTTTTTTGACAGAAAAAAATTCTGTAAAACAGATAAAAAATATTCAAAAAAACAAAACTCCCCCAAAAAATTTGTTAGAAAAACAGGAGTTGTTTTTTTTTTCAAGTGAATCCAATACACTTCCGTGATATTAAATATATTTCCAATATATTTATTTATTGCCAGCAACTCACCACTGGACTGCCACAGTCACACTCCTCCCCTGGCTCCACAAAGCCATTACCGCATTCGGGAGGGTCCAGCAGCTGAAGAACAAACGGAAGAAAAATATTAATAATAAAAGAAGATCTCCAAGGTTGAAACATTTTCTATCTAGGATTGGAATATAGATGTAGCATATCTTGTTTTGTGATATTGTATAGAAGACATACTTTGAAGGGCTTGTTGAACAAACAGGTTCCTCCACCACTGTTTAAGAAGTTGTAGTATTCCTCCACGTTGCAGTCGGAGAACTTCTTGGGCAGGTAGAAGCTGTTCAGCACAACAACAGCATGTTCGGGCCCGTACCATAAATGTTATTATTTATCACAACTGAGAGGAGATTCCTTTCTATGACCGCATATGTAGAGATAATTACAGAACTGGGACCAGAATTAGTGATATTCAATTGATTCTCATAGTCATAGTAACAAACTTGTCATTTGAACAGTTATTGAAAATATCCCTTCCATAAGTTATGTGGTTTTCATCAATACTCGGAAAAACGGCAATCAACAGAATTCTGCACCACAGGGACATCTCAACCACTATATCACATTTGCTTTTATCTAATGGCCGCTATACAAGAACTCGCTAATATCTAATATGTTTGCGTTGTTGGCCTAAGCACACTATATTATGCATTGCCTCCTTTAGTTACAACACAGGCGATATCAAATTGAAAATGTCGCATAATTTGACACAAAAATAGGGAAAACAAAAACAAAAATCCATGAAACTTGTCACTAACTCTCACTCTCTCACACACAGACACATACACACGCACACACAGTAGCTAAACCTGTGAAAACAGAACACTGAGAGGAGTTAGGCTATTCAGACATGCAGGCGCTGCGGAGTAAAAAAGGAAGCCGGCGTCAATGGACATGGCTGAGCTCGCTCGTTGAATACATTGAAGTGTCTGAAATACCACTGAGTCGATTTGAGAGGGCGCAGAGGGCAGATGACAGAGTTCTCGCTCTGTCACATGACCTCTTCACGTCATGTCATAGCTAGCAGGTGTACTGAACTGGATGGGAACCCAATCGAGGGGGGAGGGGGTGGGGGGGCAGAGAGTGTCAGAGTTACCAGTTGAGTCATATTTATGATGAGACTGACATTGCAGACAGTATCAATCGACTGCACATGGACGAGACAAGAAATGGAAAAAGATGAGAAGACCAATGTCAAGCTACCTTAAGTACAGCATTTTCACAAATAGTGGCTGAGCTGCTGATGGGGAGGAGCAAATTAGAGTGGTGCCTTTCGATGATTTTTTGTTTGTTTTTGCTTTAACTTGCAGGCAAAAATTTTAGCCTACTTTAGCGTATGCTACATTACAAGATTTTCTTTTTCTTTTCCTGTGCGGCGTAAACATACGGTAGCAACACAACTGGACAGACATTACAACAAAACTTCACAGAGCGAAGAACAACAAATAAAACTGCGGCTACTGAGGAGCTGTGACCGCCTCCATAAATATCTGTAGGTCTGTATTACACTGCCCCCAAGTGGCCAAGATGCGCACACCAGAATCTCCATTGAATTAAAGCAAAAAATGTGGCACAAATCAGTTTACAGTAATTCTTTAACCTTCGTCTTGTGTTAACTTTCTGTTACCATCCCTTATGTTAACGGGTCGGTTTCGACCCGTGTCTTAAATCAGCTGTAAAATACACTAAAAACAAGTAGATATCATCCAATTTATTTCTCATCTCTTGGTTGGCTTGTTAGGCTTCCTTATCCATGAAAATATTAGTTTTAATGTTGTTGGTGTGGGCTTCTGGACCTTTTTTGTCAGTATACCCCTCGATTTCAATTAAAAAAAATTGATAAAATAAACACCAAGAGAATCATATAAATAAATACAAGGTTGTTGTGTTACCTGACTATTACTGGGGGCTATTAGAACGCATCTCTTAAATTAATTTGCTTTATTTATTTATTAATTTAAATATTATTGACTATAGTAACATCTATGGTGTTACGGGTCGATTTCGACCCATGTATATTTACTTCAAAAAAAAATGCAAAAAAGTATTTTTTCAGCAGTAGAACTTTAATATAAACACAAAATGAAAAGCAAGTGATATTGTGACCCTGCAGTCCAGTAGTCATATCAAGGACCACACGTTTTCCTTGTTTTTTCTCAGGAATGCCACTCGCCGCTTTGCCTGTGTAAATCTGTAGCTTCCATGCATAGCTGGTTTTTGCATCGCAGGCTGCCCAGATTTTTATGCCGTACTTCCCTGGCTTACTGGGTATGTATTGCCGGAAGGGGCGTTTTCCTCGGTAAGGGACAAGACGTTCATCGACTGTCACCTCTGGCCCTGGGTTGAACATCAGTGGAAGGAGTTGCGTCCATCTCTCCCAGACATCCCTGATGGGGGCAAGCTTGTCAGAAATTGCTCTGCTATTTCGGTTGTCAAATCTGAGGACTCTTGATATCATTCGAAAGGTCTGAAGTGACATTGTTGCCCGGAAAATATTTCTGCCTGTCGATGCGTCCCAGAGACTCAGTGGCCTCATTGCAGGATCTGTACACTCCAGCAAGAAGAAGAACACCAATGTAAGCATCCAGATATTCCTCATCAATGTCTTTCCACATGTCGTCATGGACTTTTTTTCCTTCAACGTTTGTCATAGCCATGATGACTCTTTTTAGTGACAATAGCATGAGTAGCTCGAAACATGTCTTGATGTCACTGACTCTTGTCACAGCAAATTGTGATCCCAGGGGTCATTTTTATGACATTTGCAGCAGCTGCCCTGCCATGTAAATCATGAGGTACTGAGCTCCAAAAGATCTTATCATTTTTGGATTTGAATCTTTCAGTGGGAGGAGCTTCACCACCAGTGACCTCCTCATCAGACTCATCAGATATGTCTGTGTCTTCTGGTTGATACTCCACATTGTCTTCCTCCTCAGAAACTGTGTCCTCTTCCTCATTTTCATCAAAAAGATTATCCAGAACTTGGGTCGCTGAAAATCTTCTTCTCATGTTTGTATGCTGCAAATTGGAGATGTGCACTCTGCAAGTCAAATCCATCCTTCCATCCATCCATCCATTTTCTTTACCGCTTGTCCTCACAAGGGTCGCGGGGTTGCTGGAGCCTATCCCAGCTGGCTTCGGGCAGTAGGCAGGGTACACCCTGAACTGGTTGCCAGTCAATTGCAAGGCTCTGCAAGTCAAATGACCTTTCAAATGAATGAATTGACCTTACATGTCAGGACATGCCCATCTCTGTTAGTTTTGTTTTTGTGCAGGTGTACTGGAAAACACGGCAAAATGAGAATCCCCTACAGCTCACAGGATTGGGAGAGGAGCTGGCTGTCAGTGTGTTGGCTGGCAGTGCAATTATGAATCCAGTTTTGGCTCTAATTATTGCTTTATAATCTTATTTTTATAACTGGGTCGAAACCGACCCTAACAACACAAATGTAACAATTTCAACCAGAGCATTTTAGAATATAGTAAAAAACTTTTTTTTGTTTTTATTTTGTTGAAATAGGGGTTCCTGACAAAGTCAAAAAGCCTTGATGAAATAAACTAATTTGTATGGTTCTTTTATGCATGTTAAACCTAAAAACGGGTCGCTGCCGACCCTAACACAAGACGAAGGTTAAATAATACTCAATTATATCATTACTTTATGTACACAATGTACACTATTATTAAGTGTTCAGTGACTAATTGGGTCAAGGCGTCGAGAGGAACAGCCACTATTTGAGGAAACACGGAAAACAAATTAATGCTAAGCTAACTGGCTACCGACATTAGCTAAAAGAGAAAACATATGGAGTCAGGCCACATCATTAGGTACACCTGTACCAACTACTGAGATCCACTACAAAAAAAAAAAAATCCCGCTCTTACAAAGATAAAAATGATCAGTTTTGATTGACACTGCTCGAGAGGTTTTTGTTTAACAATATTAGAAAGGTGTTTTGCATTATAATGTGGCTTTACACCACACAGTAATAAGCATAGTGTTGAATAAATACCTTTGCGAAATTGTGACAGCATCATTCAAACTCAGTTGTCACGTTTAGTAGGCGGGATATTTATATTGCATCTCATATAAGATTAGGCATCCCTAATGAAGTGTCCACTCGATGTAGAATACTATACAATAACATAAATGACAGTTATTGTTCAACGAGATGATGCCAAAATACAGTCAGTATAGACTCAAAGGCGCATCAAGACTGTATTTGTTCACATCATTTGAACAAACAGAGACGTTTGGTTGTGATGGCTGACAACCATTGTGCCAACGGCCGTGGGTCAGAAGAGCACAAGCAATGTTCTTAGCCAGGCTTCTGCTCACCTGCTGTCCCATTTGGGATAGAGGGGAAGCGCGAGAAGTATTTAAGAGCGGGTAGTGACAGCAACGCACAACACAGAATCACAATGACACACAAAATTACATGTTTTGTTTGACATAGCATTATGAAAGAACACTAAACACTGTGTCGTTAAGTACTGTAGAAACATGATGAGAGACTAGAGAGAATAGTTGGGCTGACACCTACTGGTGAGTTCTCTAATTGCAGCACTATATATTTTTTTTACTTTTGATTTGTGTCTTCATTATTTTTTCTTACCCAACATCATCCATGATGCAGCCTGTCCAACGGTCGTCACACTTGCACTCTCCTGTAGAAAAAAAAAACCACATATAATGAGAAGTAGTAGTAGTAGTCTGAAATGCAACATATCTTAAATAAGAAAAAAAAAGGGTTCAATCGTTGAAGAAATTGTGGTTGCATATACACTATGTGATATATATCACAACTTCAGAAGGGTTATAAATGATGGATTGAAGTGGGGCAATGCACCATTAAGGATCCTCTTCTTATCAGAGAAGATGCCAATGTTCTGCCCCAGGGACTGAGCCAGCGTTATAGACATCTCATCCGTTTTTCCATACTGATAAAGGGAGACAAATGGACAACAAAGATTGGATTAGTCTGACCAGAGAAGATCAGCAGAAGTCCAGCGCTTACTCCGAAGTTCAGAGAAATGAACATTGCAATCAAACGCACTAAGTTCCGCGGTTACCTCATTGACACCGCCCCCTTTGGTTAGGGAGCAAACTCCTCCCATGTAGGAAGCCCCGCCCCAGCTGCTGTGAAAACGGTTCCCTCTGATAAGAGAAACGTTGAAACGAAAATCAGTCAACAATAAGCACCAATCACAGCTTGAATTTATTTGTATTTGAAAGCTATTGAGGTGGTGTCAAAATCATTCAAACTGGACCAAATGCAAAATTTGCACACATCACCTGAAAAATGACTGAATGTAGAGATGACAAATTAAATACTTTTTTTATTTTATTAGTGTTTGTGACTAAAACATTTTCTTAATCACAATTATGGCAAAATATGATCTTTTCTGTCATACTAATTACTACTGCAAGTACTACTAATACTAAAGTCAATAAACGCATTTTCAGAATTTAGCAGAATTTTGTACAAAGAGTACTCATCTGAAGTAATCTCCATAATTCAGGGCTACATTTAAAAAAAAAAACATCTTTGTATAACAGTGCACATTAAAAAAAAATCTTTTTTACATTGTGGATGTGTAAGAAAGGTCACTGTCCCAATGAATAACGGGCGCACTCACGAGAAGAGGTGTACAGAGTCACATCGCTCCTTGATGAAATCCTTGCGGTACTTCATGAACTCCCTCAGGGTCACCATGGGGTCGTCGTCGATATTGAATTTGTTATCGGCGGACCACGTTTCCATGGCGACCAGCACGATGCGGGTATTGAGCTGTTCCTTGAAAATCTGGGGAAATCAAAGGGGACGTTTTAAAGATTTCAATGAGGTTTGCTCTTCAATTGTTGTCCCTGAAGAGCCTACACAAAACCAGGATATTGAAGAATGATTTTTTTAATTTATTTTTTGGGTTCTCGGAGGGACAAAATATGATGATGCGTGATGATGTATTTTTCTAACAGTTCAGCTGAGGTTTCCTTTGTTTTTAACAACTGCATTGCAGGCCAGATCAAATGCTTGCGTGGGCTTTACATGGCCCACCGTCTCGAAGTTCGCTGCTGCAGTTTTATGAGTTGTCACTTAAAGGAAAAAGCTGCGATTGTAGCTATGGAAAGAAATTCTACTCTCACATGGAAATCGATGTGAACTTTCCAAAGGCGATCCGCTTCATAAGATCTTTTTCAAGGACGGGGCAAAAAAAGCTCGACCTTTTTTCCCGCCTTAGCTTGACGAGGTGATCGGCTTACAACTGTGACCCAGCGGCCGCTCGGGTTTCAATAGCCAAGCACGCAAATGAATTATCCGAAAGTGACATTCATGCTACGGCGGCCTCCTCGAGCGGAGTACTCGCTCGCGAGTGGCTGTTTACAAAATGGAGAGAGTGAGGTTGTTTAAATGAGAAATCAGTGTGATGCGTGCTCAGCAGGAAGTGCTAGTGGCAAGCTTTCCGAGAGGAGGATCAATACGATTCTTACCATGTCAGCCATATTGACCACTGACTTAGCATAGTTATTGGTGTGGCCTACGGAGAGGCGATGCTTCTTGTACTGGGAAGAGAGAACCAGAAGAAACATGAGTGAAAAACATCATCCAGTGCAAATTTAATCAAAATTTTAAAAATCTAAATGTATGTATGTCATTCGTTGGTTTTGCAAAGTCAATCATCAGTAGGCAAAGTCAAAGTACAACTTGGAGTTCCACCTTAAATCATCTGGAAAAATCTGCCTTAAATGTCAAATAAATGCCCCTAGGTGGCAGTATTGGTGTGCAACATCTTATGACTTCTATCATGCATCTTCAACATTGTTTTTTAACACACTTAACATTACTTGTATGACTGTTTAGAATGTTAATTATAACATTCTGTGTTGATTAATAATGTTTTTAATGGCCTCAAACCAAATGAATCCACTTTCCATGATTTCCTATGGGAATATTTTTTATTGAAATTATAACAACTTTGAAGTAAGCCTTTCGTAGAATTTCCACTGTGTATGGTTTCACTGAAAAGTGCGGGGGAATCAGAACCCAAGCAAGCATATGCATATCACTTACCATTAAATGGTCATTGATGACCATCAGCTCAATGTATTTGACCTCATCTTCCACACTTCGCGACATGTGTGGAGCCTGAAAAGAATTCACACGTTGATGAAATGAACAAAAGCAGTTTTCAAATCACTACTGGTAAAACTTTTTGGGGCTACATAAAGTTTGTTTCCCCCCCCCCCCCCCTCTCCCCACCCCGCCTCCCAAAAACAAATGAGAGCATCTCTTAGGACATCCGAGAAATGATGATGACGATGACGCACAATGTAAATATTTCATGGAGGGGAAGAGGAGGAATGTGAAAGGCTGCTGAGTGGGAGGAAACTGTTCTCTTTTTTGTTTTGTGAACAAAAACAACACATAAGTGAGACGCTGACTAATTAGCTAAATTAGTTTATTTATACCTGTCTCTTCTTTCTCTTGTGGACGCGTCTTGAGTCAGGAAATGGGGGACTGGGAAAGGGTGGCTCGGGAAGGTTACCTTAAAAGAGGTGATTGTTTCCGGTGGCTACATTTAAAATCAATTATTCATTTACTGTCGGCGCTCAATCTTACCACCGAGGAGGTCATGAAGTCCATCTGGTCCTCCAGATTTGTATATCAAGTGGACATCACTCTGAAGGATAGAAAATCAGAACATTTATTGATACTACTGTCATTTATAATCCATCCATAAGGCCTATCCAAGCGAACTTTGGGCTAAAGGTGAGGTCACCCTGGACTGGTCGCCAGCCAGTCACACTCACATTCACTCCTAATGGCGATTTGGAGTCTTCAGCCAACGTAAGGAATGTTTTTGGAAGGTAAGAGGGAGCTAGAGTATCTGCAGAAAATGGGAGAACATGCTAATGCCACACAGGAAGGCCAGAGCTAAAACTCAAACCTTAGAACTGTGAGGCAGACGTGCTAACCACTAGTACACCTTGCTTTTCATTTTTTAAAATGTAAATCTACTCAGCGAAACTCGTTAACTTTTGCCAAACGAAAGGAAAAGAATAGTTATTACAGGCACGATAAGGAACAGCCTGGAAATAGCACGTTTAATGACAACCATAAACTGCCTTAGAGGCAAGGTGAACATTTACTAGCTTTTTTTAAATACTGTTTTTACAGGACTCTCCTGGCCTTGAATCAATTTAACAACTTCAAATTGAGCCAATTAGCTGGAAGATAGAACTTTGTTTATCCCATGTCTGTGCCTATTAACCATGAATAACTAGTCTGTTTTTATTGACTTCCATTTGAGTTGAATCTTTGCATGAATCTTTTAGGCATCAAATAAAGGCCTGGACTTTATACATGGAATTGGAACATGGACGTGAAACAAGGTAGGTAATATTAAAAACATAGCGCAAGTCATATCCCTTTACTCTCCACTTCCTTTGAACACAGAAACACAAATTACCCCCCCCCCCCCCCCGTTACAGCGTGATGACGTATTACGTCGCGGACCACTTGACAACCGTCGTTGTTAGGCGTCGTTGTCAAGCGCCTGCAAGACATCAAACGGGGCAAGTCCTCCCTCGTACCTAACGTCCTGTTTACGCCTCTGATGCTAATATGCTAATGCTAGCTACTCCACTTCAAGCGCACTCTCTGATCTGCTTTGCTGTTAAAAATGAGCCGATCTAACACGCCGCAACCTTCGACGTAAACACCACTTGGCTCCTGGAGAACAAGGTACGAGCAAGAGTTGTTCTGACGAGCCTCGCTGTCGATCGCGAACGTGTGTAGCCTCGGAGATTTTAAAGAGTTGAGGACTCAACAGGTTGCTGCGGTGCTAACTTGTTAGCAAACGGACGGACGCGAGCGTCAACTTCCAGATAAGGAAATCAAGTCTTTAAAATGGGATCACTGATGTATTTTTAATAATAACGTATTAGCTAAATATAACTTTGCCACGCAAAGTGAATGTTGCGTGCCTACTAAACTCAACGTAGCCATCAGCTTGCCAGGCGGCTAAGTAAATGTCATTTAAATAGTTATTTATATGACAGGTTCTTAATTACATTTACAAAGTTGTCTTGAGTTGGCACAGGATTTTAGATTTAAAAAATGGAGGTGGGTACACCTTTTGATATTTTTTTTTTAACCTTCAAGCACTCACACTAGATTAGTTATAAAAAAAACCTTACTGTTTGTAAAAATAGTTTCTTCATCTAATAATTCATTCTAATTTATTCTAATATATTTACATATAATTAACCAGTTGTTTAATACAATATTTTGAAAATGTTAAATGTAAAAGTTAAGTAATATTTCAATTTCATTATTTGCATTTAATCTACATTTTATGTAACAAATATTACAGGACGGGGGCCATACTTTATCAAGAAGATGAAAAACAAGTTGACACATTCCGCATCTGCTACTTAATGTAAATAAAAAATTACAGCCATAAGCATATTCAATAGTGTTTTGTTCAATTGGTCCTGGTGCACTTTCCCAGCAGCCTCCACCACAGAGTCCTTGTTACTGTTTGCTAATGAAATGAGAGCATTGTCTCTGGGGCGCTTGCTATTAGGTCAACTACACTGCAGTGAATCGGAATACAAGAGGGGGGCACAAAGTTAGGTCAGCCTGCGCCTTACTTCATTAAGAGTGTTATTTTTCCCATCAGGTGATCTAGGGCAAGGCAATCAGTTGTTTTTTATAAATTAATTCAAGTTTATTTCTCTGGAGTTTATGAAAGCGTGTCCCACTGACATGCACTGCTTCCATTAACAATGTGGCTGAAATAGAGCGGTTTACAAAAGCATAATCCTATTTCTTCAACAGACTTTTTTTTTTCCGTTGGCGGGAACACCTCAAGAACAACCACAATGTCGTGCCGGGACATCCACGCCACCAACGCCTTTGCCTTCATCGTCGCCTTTGTGTCAGTGGCCGGCTTGACCGTGGCGGCGTTAGTCCCTCAGTGGCGCATAACCCGACTGGTCACCTTCAATCGCAACGCCAAGAACATCAGCGTCAATGACGGGCTGTGGACCAAGTGCGTCAAACAGGACGGCTATTCAGGATGCTACTTCTATGACGCGGAGGTACGCTTGTCGGATTCTGTTTCCAATTTTACACAGTGTTAAAATGACTGCAGAAACTTGTATCATTACAGTGTTTGTATTTGTTGCTAAATGTGGCAATTAGTATCAAAACGCACCCTACCATCGCTAGTTACAACATATTGTCAACAGTAGGCACAGCCACTGATGCCCTTTGAATCGCTTTATTGAACAAACGGTAAGTAAATTAAATAATAATTCAAAAGCACATTTATACAAGAACTGCCGATGCGGTAACTGATGCCAAGTCACTTAACATGTAGACAGTAGCCGGCCAATGCTACACTCTCATTCACTGACACCCACGTCACTCACCAAGCCTTGCCTTTAAAAGCCATATACTAAATTAGAATGAGGATGGCAACCCGAAGTGGACAAAAATAATACCTTACTGGCTGCTTCCACATTGTGCCCAATAATATAAAATTGATTTCTTTCCGATTACTCAATAAATTGATGGGACAATGGGGAAAATACTAAAAAAAATTAAAAAAAATTGCTAGCTACATTCATAATAGTAAGTCCAGCAACCAAAGTGTTAATTTGGCACCAATGCTCTCATGTTTACAGTGGTACTCCAAAGTGGACCAGCTGGACCTGAGGCTGCTGCAGTTCTGCGTGCCGGCAGGTCTGACCTTTGGCTCCGTGGCCTTGCTGCTGTGCATGGCCGGCATGTGCAAAACCTGCTGCTGCTCCGACAAGCCCGAACCGGACATCAAGAGCATTCGATTCTTGGTGAACAGCGCCGGTTGTCACCTGGTGGCGGGCGCGCTGCTCTTCCTGGGCGGCGCAGTCGCCTTGGCGCCCTCCGTGTGGTTCCTGTTCGGCACCAAAGAGCTGAACAAGAAATACGGCACGCTTTTCTCGGACGGCTTTGCGCCGTACGTGGCCATAGGCTGTTCCGGGGGGCTGATGCTGGCCGCCCTGCTCATGTTCATGTGGTACTGCATGTGTAAGAAGTTGCCCTCGCCCTTTTGGTTGCCCCTTTCCTCCGTGCCCGCCTCCGCGTCCACCCAGCCGCTCACGGCCAACGGATTCCCGCCGTCGCCGGTTTACGCGGCTCAGGCCTTCCCACCCACGGTGATCGACACGCAGCAATACGTGCCCGCACAGGGCTACATTCAGAGCGTGGCCGCCCCTGCGCCACCGCAAGTGTACATGTCTCAGATTTCTGCTCCTGATGGTTACGGCTCAGAAGTGGGAGGGACCCAGGCTTACAGTTACGCGCCCTCTCAGACCTACGCGCCCTCTCAAAGCTACGCGCCATCTCAAACCTACGTGCCCTCTCAGACCTACGCGCCCTCTCAGACCTACGCGCCCTCTCAGACCTACGCGCCCTCTCAAAGCTACGCGCCCTCTCAGAGTTACGCAGCCAGCTATGCCGGCCGCCGCTACTCCAGCCGCTCACGGATGTCTGGCATTGAGATTGACATTCCCGTGGTGACACAGTAAGAAACGTCCGTGCAGATCAAAGCAATATTAGTACTTTTTGAGAGGTTCCCCTCAAATTAATGTTATTACTCTCTAAGAGGTTGATTAAGTTGCTGTTTATGGAAGTGAGCGCTTGTGGAGAGTTCTGTACTTTTTAATATATGAAGGGAAAATTAACAAAAGAGTCGCAGGGCACACAGCTGTGTGTCTTAGAACTAGAGCTGGACACTTTGGAAAAATGATCTAATTGCATTTTTTCCTCTCAATATTGTAATAGCAATTTAATATGTGATTTTTTTTTCAAGGTCCCTTTTCGACAGGAGCAAAAAAATAATCTATTACAATTAATACTATCATATTCATCATAGACATGCAAAAAAAAAGAAGAAGAAAGGCAAACGAACCATGAGTTAATATGAAAGACGGTTTATCTGCTTCGATTAGAGTTAACTTACTAACTACTTTGACTTGCAGTCTTTTAAGCACGCACTATGACGTCACAAATTCTACCATACAAGTGCGGCATGAACAAACAAAGAAAACAATCATGTAAACAAATATATGGCCTTATCACTTCAACATGTGCCTACAAAAACTAATACTACACTGAATACCACTTGCCAACTCTTTCACCCTAAAAGTGGTACCATTTGGAGAATACAGTGGTACCTTGACTTATGAGCGTTTTTTTTAGTTTTTTTTAGATAAGTTATTGCAACTTTTTGCTTTGGCTTTTGAGCAAAAAAAGTTGTTTATTGCCAAACTAAAGATGAAACAAAGGGATTTACACTTAGCACATTACAGTACTTTGAAAGTCCACTAGCTTAATGCTAACATACACACTCAACGCCAGCTGCCATAGACGGGCTAACGGACAGCATCATCCGTGTTTGTGTAAACGCTTCAAGCAAGTGTTTTGAACACAAACAGTGCAACAACACGTGGACGGCGAATAGTCACAGTCAACTAATGTCCAATAATAGTGCAGCTTTCTTTGTCACTTAGTTGTGAAAGTCTTTGTTTTTGGCTGTATGGCTGTCATATACTGCCCCCTGGTGGCCAAGGCTCATACACAAAGATTTTAAAAGCTGGAACGGATTAATGGCATTTCCCTGTACTTTAATGGGAAAAGATGATTTAAGATGAGTGTTTTGAATTATGAGCATGGTCACAGAACAGATTCAACTCATAAATGAAGGCACCACTGTATGCCCCCAAAATCAAACAATTTATGAAATCATACCACTATTGTAAGACTTCTTGCGGATTTTTTACGGCAGTGGCTGATTAGTTTTACTTTATTATTTTTTTACGCTTGTCTTTGACCTTGGAGGGTCCACAATTTGTCATGATTCCATGGAACATGTATTTATTTCCCTTTGGAAGCCTTTTACACTGGATGCCAACTGTTCTGCTGTTACATTGAATGTTGAAGATTCACACACAGACTTCAGGATCGAGAAGTTGCTTGTCATCACTACTAAAATTCTTATACTAATTTTGTATTTGTGTAACATGTATGGCTGTTCATGCCACGTTGAAGAGCAATGCACTAATTGTGAGTACTGATGTTGAGTGCGTACTGTGCCAGTTTACGATGCCTTTCTGTGATGTTATTATATGAATGCTGATCTGAACATTAATTATACAGAATGATACTGTATGGAAGTAGATGTTCGACTTAAAACGTGGCCGCAGTAGCTTTACGAAGTTTTAAACATTCCTAAACAGATTTTGTTTTTGTATTTCCTTTTATAGTGACTATATGAGCACAATATAGCATTTGTATTGACATGCCTTTTTATATCGTTATACACTGAAGTCAATGTTTTTCTACACTCACCTTTTTTTTCCTATTAAACACAAATTGTCCTTGTGATTGATGTATCTTTATTCCAAACATTCCCAATTTGTAAAGAGCTGAAAATGGTCATTATAATACTGAAAGCTATTTCTAATTTGGATACGTTGTGGGGACAAAATAGAAATACAGTACAATACACTCGACTACAAATTACAATCATGACTAACCGTATCAAAATTATACAAAGCCTCATCTTGAATGGGTTTCATTTGACTGCTCGGGCATCCCTAATGAATTGTCCGGTGGGTGTACATGACTGTCAATCAAACATTGTTTTGCCCTCGCGAGCTGACAATAATGAAGTCCCTGATGTTTGGCCTGCTCTATGATCTGATAGGAATCAATCTCCGTGCACAGTCTCGAGGGAGGTGAACATCAGGCGATTAAGCTCTTACTTAAAATGCAGCTTTTAGCTCCCCTGGTGTTTGGTCTCATCTTTGAAGTGAAGTGAGCATGTGAAATGAAGCAGCCCGGCAGCATAAAGCGCTGCACTGCGCCTCTTTGATAGCACTTCTTTTTAAAATATTTGCCGACGTCATCGGCCGATGATTAATAAGGGGTTTGTCATAGAAGTGCAGCACGCGCATTACAGTGGACTGACCACCGTCTTCTTTGTGTTGGCCAACGAAAAGCACATACGAAGCCTTTAGACTCTGCGGGGTGTGCGCAATGGATGGGGATTAAGGCGCAAAACACAGATGGCTTTTCATATGTTGTTGGGCTGGAAAGAAACGGGGGGCGGGGCCTGGGTTGCCACGGGAGACGGCATCTCGCTGAAGAGACAGACTGCTGGCTGGCTGGCTCGTGAATATAATGCAACGAGGTGTAACATGCGTGAATGGACCACAGGAGACCTCTCCTCAATCTCATCATCCAATCAGCTTGAAAAAAAAACATCCACTTGGCACTTGAAGTACTCTCTAATCGCAACCTGTCTCCCATCACAACACCCCCACCCCGGATGGAAACGCAGGTAATGCGTTTTGTGTTGTTAGCATTAGCCTAGCCGCTAAACGGACAGTTGTACGTCAATGCTATGTGGTTGTTACACGTGTAATTTGCTTTTGTTTTATGATTAGTTTGAGAGTAAACTTCAACTGGGAGTTACAATAAACCACTTGAAGCCATTCACCGTCTGTCTGTTGAGTGTGTTCCCACCACACAGGGGCTTGCATGTCAATTTTGGGGGGTTTAATGACAGCTGATGTCTTCCCAAAAAAAGCCAGGCCACTCCTTTTTTATATGGTATGGAAAAAAATAGAAAATATCAAGGGCTTCCAAAGTCACCATGATCCTACAAATCAAATACTGTAGTCAATGAGCAGAAAAAGGCACTGGTATAAAAGCCTCTTTCTTGCTCCTTTTCAGCAAATTTGCAACTTTAAATATTTTTTGAGAAACTTGAACAAAAACTGAAGTCAAAGCCTATTTACCATTCTCATCATTTCGGCTATTTCAGATGCCCAGCCTGCAAGGGGGGTCTTGCTCAAATGTTCTCCGAGGTGCAGCTGACCATGCAGAATTGTCCAAAAAAAGAGAAAAAAAAAAGAACATATGGTATTTTGTGCTTGCGCATGCCAGCAGCATCTTCCCTCACAACATGTGGCCACCCGTGGGAACACCTGGTAACGTGCACCTGCATCTGAACTGCTGGCTAATGCGCTTTAATGGTGCGCAAGCATGTTGACGTTCGACGATGGAAAATGCAATATATAGTGACACGACGGCAGAGGAGGCGGGGAAAAAAGGGCAGATGGTTAAACCATCTGGCTGCCACACGCCGCCTCCTGCTTTAAAGCACATCACAAGCGTCAAGTTGGTGGCGCATCACCCACTCACAGCTTCCACATTTGCCGATGTTAGTGACGGAAAGTGATGTGCGACTCCAACGACATGAACAGAACGGAGCTCAGAAGCTTTTAAAACGGGCGTGTGGAAACAAAAACGGGGCCCGAGAGGGCATCCGTGTATTTCTAAAAAACAATTCAGACCTCAGAGGAACTGCTACTCTAATTGACTAATTGACTATTTGAGTCACTGTGGTGTCAGTCCACCCCCCCAAAATCGGAATGGTACCTCCCTCCCATCTGTTCGTCATCCTCCACGAAACAGGAAGTAATCTGTTAACTAACAAACAGATGGACAACCAATCACTTATGGAATACTTAAGCAGTTTTTTATTTTCTTTTGTTAACCATTTGACTTTGGTGGAGGTATGCACGCTCACTTTTATATTTTAGTATAGCGTTGCTAAAATGACAAATGTAAGGGAACCACTTGTGGTATTTTTGACTCCTCTAGATGGCACCCTTGATTTAAAGATGCAGTAGAAATGTAATCAATTTCCATTACACTAGCCTTTATATTTAAAACAAGAGCACCATCTAAAAAAAAAAATCATAATATAGCCCGAAACACTTTAGAATGAATTTTTAATGCTTTTGTCAGCAGTCACATCATCAATAAATGCAAGGGGAGCCAGTAAGAGGTGATAGTCAGTGCCATAAATATCATTTCATTCATTTCTGACTGTATTTTACATACACATTTGAAATGTTTAAACCATTTTTTTTACGTCATGTAGAAATTACCTGGCCCATCTGTGTGTTTGAAAAACCCTGAGCACAAAACACCGTTGGCATAACCACATTAGCAGTTGAGCAAATAAAAGGCCTGCCAACTCTTTGCGGAAATAAGTAGATCACATTTTGCACGGCGCGTCACAATGTCATCAAATTCAAGGTTCAAGAAAATTTAAACTCACTTTCTGATCTCTTGAATAATAAAATCTCTCCAGCAAATATTGGAGAGGAGGATGTTTCTCTCTTTCTGCATTAAACTCTATGATGTGCAATCTAATCTTTACATATTTTTTTTTAAATATATAGTCACGTTCATCTCCGCTTGTCCTTCCACTGTGTTTCATTAGCGAACTTTTATCTTTTAACCTTGAGCGTTTTGTAGCGCAGCCATTAAATCCGTCATATGGGCTAAATGTGGACATCAGCACGAGCCAAAGCCCTTTTACTTCTTTTATCTCGTCTCTTCTTTTTTTTTTGCTTATTAACCAGTAGAAACACACTCACATCTCCTGGACATTTTAATTAGAGCGGACACGAAGACACACGCACACAAAATCTGAGTCTCAGAGCGTCTCGAGGCAATCTTAGATCCGTCCTCTCCTTTCGACCATAATGCCTTTAATCGTTATTATCTAATTAGCGGAAGGCTTCTTTGTAACCGAGCGCATTGCTTTGTTCACAGTTTGCTGGAAGATTGGCAATGTGGGTGTGTGAGTGACTTTTTTGTCTCATGATCCTCACCGGGCGGACCACAACAGCTGACCTCTGTTTCAATCCCGTAATCCCATTCGATCCCTCATCCCAGGTTCATATTATTCATCATTGCATGCGTGGAAAAAAGATGACATAACACTTACATGGTTACCGCCGCCGCCGCCCTCTCCTCCAGGTTCGATCAGATACGTGTGATTGCCATCGAAAAACATGCCACTGAAAGAGAGGAAAGGGGAGAAAAGGCGACATGACACAAATAGCTTTTTTGTGTTCATCGCTTACATCGCGTTCCAAATGATTATGCTAATGATGTTTTTTCTCTGATTTTTACAAATGACACTCAGCAGAGTTTTCAAGTTATCAACTGTTAGAGAATAATTGAAATATTTTTCAAGCAAACCTTGTAATGATAACAGTATATTTTCAAGAAATATTTTTTTTTTTTTTGTAAAAAACGCACCGTTCCAAATTATGCACAACAGTGTTTCAAGACTTGTAGGACGTAAAGGGATTGATACCACTTGTTTTCCAGACCGATACCATGCGTACTGAACCCTTGAGTAGTCACTGATACCAAGTGTTGATACCACAAGTACTGTTGATACATAACATTTCCCAACAAAAAAACAATGACATATAATTTGAAAGAAAGACCTATATATCATAATATACAATTTTCCTAAAAATTTGATTAAATTAATGGGAATTTTCTATTTTTTTTAGTTTCTAATTTGTAGTCCGTGATCGTAAAAACGCCAGGTGCTGTTGTGAGTACAGATACCTTGAAATAAGGCCGTGTAGCGGCCCGATACCTGGTATCGGGACTCACCCATCCATAGTAAAAATAGTCATTTGTCGAATTTGCAGCATTATTTGCTTAAAACAAAAGATATTTCAATCAAAAACATGAAAAAGCTCATATCGGCCAATTAAATCAGATAGCAGATTAACTCATTCACTGCCATTGACGGCTCTAGACGTCAAAAATTCATTTAAACTATTTCTATTAGTTTAACATTTTTTTCCCATTTTTGTTAATAAGAGTATGAAAACCTAGATTTTTTTTATTGTACATTTAGAACAGATATAAAATGTGTGATTAATCATGAGTTAACTAGTGAAGTCATGCGATTAATTACAATTAAAAATGTTAATCGCCTGACGCCCCTAATTTTTACTAATCGATTTTTATAAATGAATGAATTTATGGCAGTGAATGAGTTCATCTCTTGCCCAAGAATACATAACATTATAGATGGCCGAGTACTGATACATGACATCGGCATCGGGCCAATATCAACCTTATTTTAAGGTATCTGGTACTTATGGAAGCTGCCGATACCAGCCACGATACATAAGGCAAAAAATAAAAGAAAAAGTCGGATACTGAGTGCTAAGTCCTAAATCCTTCCCTGGCAGTAGTTGTCACTATACTGCAGCAGTTTTTCCCACATCAGCGAATCAAGAAAGGTCATCGTTTTAATGACATTTTATTATATACATGAGATATCTTGGACATTACTTTAGTGTATTTGATTATAAAAAAAAAAAGTTGCAGCACATCAAAGTTCAAGATCACACTTTCACTGACTCAGAAAGTCATTGAAGTCAAACGCTTGACCGTCCTCAAATAATTGCCGTGCATTACGGTATTGAACGTACGTGCACACGCACGTCACTGGCAGCAGCACTCCTTTTAATAAGTCACAGATCCATTTCTCATGGAGCAGCCGTGTGAAGGTCTTCGCCATCTACGGTACGCAAGCCCACCAGCACCTGAAGTGACCGCGCCGCGTCCCTTAATTAACTTTATCTGAAGCTTTTAGGAGATTGGCGGTGTCGAGCTGCGAAGTCAGGAACTCGCACAATTTGCCTCTTTTTTTTCTCTCCAGCCTTTTAATCCCCAAGGTGTAGAAAGAAGAATTAAAAACCATCTAGTATTTAGTTAGTGATCCATGTGAACATTTACTCCGCCTAAAAGGAGCCAAAAGTGTCCATTTCTCTAATACTTAAAAGCTTTTATTATAGGACTTTTATTGGAAATTCACTATATTACCATAAACCACTATATTCAGTGTGGACATATTCTTCCATCTTTTTAATTAAAAAAACAAACAATGAAACTGCTTATAGAGTATCTATATCAGAAAATCAAACATGATATACAAGTAAGGGGTGTGAATTGCGTAGTACCTGGCGATTCGATTCGTGTCACGATTCGAGTAATCCCAATGCAAATCTATAAATTGATTATTGCGATTTTTTTTTTTTTACTCAAATTTAGAAAATACTAATTAATCTGTTTCATGTTTGAACAGCACTGAAATCAAATATTAAGGTTAACTCTTTGACTGCCAAAAACGTTAAATGACGTTTAGTAAAAACCTACGGAGGGCCGCCAAGGACGTTAAAAGACGTTCTCCAATTTTTTTTTTTTTTTTTTGGGGAAACGGTTGGAGGAAAGCCTTGCCCAGCTGTGGTGAAAGTTTCGAGCAGATCTAGTTAGCCTAATGACAAGATTGGGTAGGCGTCAGTAGAAGACGTGAGGCGGAGCTAGAGGGGACAATGGCTGGGGAAGGGAAGAGAAGAGAACATGGTGACCGGTTGCAAGCAGCTCACGCTCGAGCAGTTTTTTTCAAAGACGAAAAGCATCGACCAACCCTAAAGAGCACATTGATGACGACGATGATCATCATCGATGATGATGATGACGGTGACTCCGAGGTTGGAAGCATTGACGCGGCAGTAGAAGACGTGAGGTGGAGCTAGATGGCTGAGGAAGCGAACAATGGCGACCGGTTGCAAGCAGCTCACACTTGGGAATTTTTTTCAAAGATGAAAGGCATCGACCAACGCTAAAGAGCAGATTGATGACGACGATGATCATCATCGATGATGATGATGATGGTGACTCCGAGGTTGACGCCGAAGTTGGAAGCGCTGACGCAGCGGCTATGACGACGTCATAAAGGTTCACGGGCTAGCGATGCTAACACCGGAAAACCACAGTTGCACACATTTGTAAATAGTTTGCGAAATTGTTTTGTCAAATTGTTACACTGTTGAATGGAAATAAACGTATTTTGCAATCCAAAAACACTTTTTCATTGTTGGTGGTGGTGTATTACAGAAGTAAAGCACTATTTAGGTGTTTGTGGCATCATTCATGGACAAAAAGAAGTGTAGAATTCACTAGAGTGCATGAAATAACATCGTTTCACAAAAAGCTCTTTTTCTTCGCTTTTTGTTTCAAAACAGAATTTCGGTGAAACTAACCATTTTCTATTGTTGATTACTGAAGAACGGAATAAGGTAGAAACAAACTTTTTCTGATGAAAGATGAGAGTTCAATCTTTCATTTGGTAGTATGTGTGTTTCCATAGTCCAAACAGAACATTTTCTGTGGACCTTGACAGATCAGTCAAAATGCTTAAATCGGCTGGCACTGGCGACAACCCGTTTCTGAAAACGTCTGGCAGTCAAAGAGTTAATGTTCCATTAATATAACATTCTTCCATGCTTAATGTGTGAATCCTAACCTTAAGTTGGTAAGTTAAAAAATCGATTCGGCCGCTTATCGAATCAATTCGAGAATTGTGCGGTGTAATATCGCGATATATTGCCGAATCGATTTTTTCTGACATCCCTACAAGTGAGTGACATGCTGTTGAATTTAAAAAAAAATATTTTATTCATTCCCAAGGCTGTTTTTGTGCATGTTTCGCTATCGTAGCTACAGTGCATAATATCTACACGGTAAAGAGATGAAAACGACACACGATATTTATGCGCATGTGTGCGTGACGTGTATTGGCATTCTGAAAACCAACTCGAGCCGATGGTGAACGATCTTCATCTGACATGACGGCTGAAGATGGGAACAGGATCTGTCTGTATGCGGTTAAAAGCTATTATTGCAGTGTAGGCTTAAGTTTCTGTTGTGTGTGTGTGTGTGTGTGTGTGTGTGTGTGTGTGTGTGTGTGTGTGTGAGAGTGTGTGCATAAAACACACAGAGGGGAGACAGCAGGATGTATATTATGGTAAATACCTGACGCAGCTTATGGGAAGTACACTCTCTGCAATGTCTGACACTGTTGTGCAGCCCACGCACAAACATGCACAATTCTATTCCTATGGCAGAGTCACAACTAGAATAAGTCCACATTACATTACATTAATATCAGTGTTTTAAGCCCTTAACATTATCATAGCCCATCAAAGTAGGTGATCCTTGGTTGTTATTACAAATACGGTATTTGTTGGCCTTATTACCAAATGAGTCAAATACTGATATTTTGATGCTATTATTACACATTTGTACTTTTCCTGCTAACTGATATAAATGGCATAGCAACTATATTGGAATGCACAGAAATAATCATTTTTTTAAAAATCGAATCAACATATAATTTGCTAGAGTGACAACGCCATTGACTAACGCAAATGTTATTAAAAGCCTATGCTTAATTAGGCTTGCTCAGCGTTTGCACACACACCATAATTAGAAGATTTTTCTTGCCTGCATTGAGGAGTTAATGCTCCGATGAATAGTTGAAAATGTAAAATCATGAATGCCCAAATAAAAATGCAGGGGTGCAAATGATATAATTAGCTGCGCAGAAATGAAGTTTACATTTCTATATTTTAATGACATGCATAACTGGGAAAAAAAAATGTCGTGCATGAATTCTTCTGATTAGACAGAGAGATCCGTCATTCAATGAAATTGTTTCGATGCGATGACTAAACACAAATTAAAATGCAGATTTCAATATGAAATAACCTCACACTTGTAATGAATCACACCACCAATATGAATATTTTTGCATTTGCATTGCACATAGCGTAGTTGCTCCCTTAAAAAGGGTACTGAACAGAAATGGTTTGTACTACCTGTCTGATTTAAAATGTTAAAACAAAGCAGAAGGCGGCTAAATTGAATCAGCATTGATGTCAATGCGAGATGGGACTTTGTCTCAGCTCTCTAATTCACATAAGCACATGTATTATATGTACTTACTGTAGGCCATGACAGGTAGAAAGGGCTGCGAAGGAGTGAGGAATATCTCGGACTTTCCCCTGGTAGTAGCAGTGCTCTCCTCCCTGTAAACACACACACACAGGATTGTACGTTAGCTTAAATCAGAAAATGGCTCAAATATGGCCAAAACGTAACACAGCAAAGTAAATGTGTGTGAAATGCGTGAAGTAAATGCTAGTTAGTGTTTGTTGACCTTAAATGCTAATCGTTAGCGCGCTAATGCTAATCGTTAGCGCGCTAATGCTAATCGTGATTGCTAACCGTATAGTATAGGCTCATTTTGATGGTATTTAATAATGCTCATGCACAAATTATGAGTAATTAGTGATTATATCCACTCAATTAACTCATGTAGATATAATGCTGTATGCGTGAACTAAATGGTGGTTAGTGTTTGTTTACCTTAAATGCTCATCGTTAGCGCGCTAATGCTAATCGGGATTGGTAACCGTTTAGTATAGGCTCATTTTGATGGTATTTAATAATGCTCATGCACAAATGATAAGTAATTAGTGATTATATCCACTCAATTAACACATGTATTTATAATGCTGTATGTGTGAACTAAAGGGTGTTTAGTGTTTGTTTACCTTCAATGGTAATCGCCACGCACTAATGCTGATTGCGATTGCTAACGGTTTAGCATAGGCTAATTTTGTTGGTGTTGAATAATGCATATGTACAGAAGATAATAAATAATGAGTAGTTATATCCACTCAATTCAACTCACGGTTAACATTAGTGGATTACCAAAACAAAAAAAAATGTTTTATAAAAAATTAAAGATATTAATGGGGGGTGGCAATAACCATTTTAAAAAGTTTCGATAGTGACAGCACTAGTGACATGGCATGACTCCTTCTTGTGATTAGCTCCAAGTCAGACCTTAGATCAAAGGTTGTCAACTTTTTTGAAATAGAGCTGCTTCTTGGGTAGTGGATAATGCGAAGGGATACCATTTTATTAATTTAAAAGTTTTTCTCATATTGGGCAAATGAACCGATTATGCATTACGGCACAGTTGCATGCTGCTATGTTGTATTTTGTGTCGCATGAACGTGTGACCTGGTGCGCGACTTTGTCTCATTGCATCATCACTCTTTTCCCTCCCAACTTCAGCACATCTTCATCCCTGTCTACTTACAACCTCTACCGCATGCACTCCTGCACCTTCTCTCGCTCCCTGCAAGTAAACACATTCATTTTGCAAAGAAGTAAGCATACATGTTCTAAGTGCTCGGCGGGGCCATCTCTTCTTCCTGGTTGCTTCCTCGCTGCCTAACAGCCATTAGGGAAGACAGGAAGCCGGACTCCCTCAGGAAAGTCAGCTTTTATCAGGATCAATTACCGCCATGATGCAGCGCCTCGCGACGCACCGCACCGCAATACGCCCGCCTGGTTTACGGCGTTAAAAGCGTGCTGGACATGCTAGGACATTAAAACCTGTGACGATGCTTCTGCAGTCGTTTCACTGCATTTATTTTTTTTTTTACTTATTAGCTCAATTTTCTTCTATCTATAGACTATTTATAGCTATACAAGGAAGTGCATGTAAAATGTTGTGGCTTCCTGAAGACGCGGTGATAACAAAATGTCAAATGTGACTTTTTCATTGCTTTGTCGTATAAGCTGCAGGGTAAACACGGGGCTAATCAAATATAATTGATTATGGCCCTGTTCCATTTAGGTGGGGCAAGGGCTAATAATAATGTACATGCTGGCTCTAGCCAAGGGTCGTGACACACTTAACAGAATGGAGACAGACTTTCTGGACTCGTCTTGTACTCATTTGGAGTCAAATGAATTTAACCCTTTATAAAAAAAAAATATGACATATATTTGATTGCTTGTTGCATCATTATATATATCTTATATAATATATGAAGTTAAAAAAAAACTAAAAAAGTTCTACAACAACATGCTCTAACAAAAAAGTATTAAAAGTTATGTATAAAATTAAGATCACGATTGTAATATCAAATACACTTAAAATGGTTTAAAATGTAAACAGTGAATGGAACAATGCAAAAAAAGATGTGCAAACTGATTATAAACAATTATAGGATCATATAATTAAATATTTGTTCATCAACACTTCTAGTTGACGCTAACAATAAGGCCTACATATGAGGTGATTTTAATTCTGTTTTTCTTTCTCAGAGCGAGACAAATTTGGAACCGCCATAAAGTGTTTGTTTTTTTTGTCAAGCTTAAATTTATCTTATCACAAATATGTTTATGGCCCATACTATTGCAACTATTTTCTTCAGTTTCTCCACAATTGTTTTGTACTGTAAAAGCTTTTTTTGTAATGTCATTCTTATTTTTTTATTTTATTTTTTTTTAATTTTTTTAGGAAAGCTCAGTATTGTTCATTCGATTTGACATCATCATTGCTCTCCTTTTTTTAAAAAAAAATTTTATTTAAAAAATAATAATTTTTTTTACATTTTTTTTATACATATATATATATATTTTTTTTTTTTTGTATGTGGGTGAGTATGTGTATGTGCGTGTGTGTGTGTGCGTGTGTGTGTGCGTGCGTGCGTGCGAGCGTGTGTATTCATCAGTTCACCTAAAGCCTATTAAAAAAAATCCCATACTAATAATATAAGATAATAATAAATTGCCAAATGCAGACACATCAATGTAAGTTATCACGATGTGGTGGCTCTCGCTAACAGGCAGAATTAAGTAACCAGAATTAGGTTAAAAAATTCTATATACGTAGACCATGTTTCTATAAATTTTGATATTTGGTTTTTATTTGAGGCAGATATTTTTTCCATTAAAATGTGATTTATGAGGAGGTTAGACCATTGGTCGATATTTAGAGTTTGTTTATTTTGAAAATGTCATTCTTGTGAAATGATCTCTTCATTGATGTCATATTGACTTTATTGTTATAAGAGTAAATCTACTTTATTCTCATGACCAGAAAAGCTCTGATTTCAATATTGGCAGGTTCAAGTGTACCCTGTAATGTTTCAATGACCTCCATATTGGGCAACCAGCCAAGAAACGCTTACTTTCTTGTAATATTGAGGTAAAATAGATGCGGGAATTAATTTATAAACAAACATGGTATGACGACGTCAACATCATTAGGTTAATTCTTACAGTATCCAAAATTGTGCTAATTTGCAGTTTAGCAGTGTAGCTGCTAATCCATCTTGAAAGTAGTACTTACGCAACACAAGTCCTCCGTGGGTTTCCTCTAGCAGACGGTTAGATTGTTGCGGATTATCACTTTTAATCTCGTGTTAGTCAAAGTTATACGCCACACATTAACACTTCAATTCCACCGGAATCCAACATGCGGGGAGACTATTTGATTCCGACTTACTACTGTCGGGACCGTCGGGGATATGACACATAATCTGAGTTGGAGAAGCGTAGAAAGAAGAATGATTTGCAGAATCTTACAGCAGTGACGACCGTCTTCCCTTTCTCGGACAAATGCTTCTCCACGTACTCTGAAGACAGCAGATCGCTGGAAGAGAGAAAGAAGGCAGAGGGGAAGAAAAAAAAAAAAGGTCAGAAAATGTGTGATTTTCATTCAAGCGTCACTCCGTCACATTTTATGGAACGATCGTATTCTGTCTGAGCGTTTCAAAGCATCGGCTCGGCTAATTATGACCATCGAGGAGGAGGGACGAGGCTATTTGCAGACCGCAAACACAATTAAACAAATTTGAGACCACAGTGTGTGTGTGTGTGTGTGTGTGTTTAACATTGCACTCGAGGACGAATAGAGGTTGCAGTAAAAAAAAAAAAAAAATGGCAACACTGGCAGAAGAGGAAATGAATTGAGAGCGCAAGTAGAAGGGAGACTGTGAAGCCAGTGTGTGTGTGTGTGTGTGTGTGTGTGTGTGTGTGTGTGTGATTTCTCAATAGTAAGTATCCCAGAGGAGATACACACACACACACACATTACTAGTTCAACTTGAGACAAAGACGTATAGCCATAATGAAAAATATGCTGCAGAGGCAAAGTATTAAAGTAACAGCAAAAAAGAAAAATTGGATTCAAGTGTAAAAATCTCATTTACAGTGAATGAGTGTGTTTTAAATTGACGTTTTTTCCTTTTTTTTTTTTTTTACTTCAGTGGCCTATTTTTCCAGAAAAACATGGTTGAACTCCAAATTGTGCCTTTTTGGTTTATGGTTTTATTGACCATATAAACGCATTACAAGTCCAAATTGAAGTAAAAAGAAAACAAGAATAGGAAGAAAGAAAAACGCTTATATGTTCAAAAGGGTGTTAGACATTATTAACATTTTTAATTCTTTATTTCATATATTAACCATGTTGAAATGTTTGATAGATGTGTAAAGTAGGTGAAATAGTGTTGAACTCAGTATAATTTGACCTTAACCTAAGCTGGTACATTGTTTGGTCTAAAAATTCCTTCTCAGTGTTTTGCGCACACACATTCTCTTCGTAAGAACAGATTTTGCCACACACATACCTTGAGAGCACCATCACTCACGGCCACTCTAAATCCAGTTCAATTTGTTTGTGAGATATTGTTTTGGGAAAAAAGTACGAAAAGTACCCTGAGAGTATATTTTGTCTAAAAAGATGAACACAGCTGCGGACTGTGTACGAAAATAATATTATGTAACATATTGTGTGAGAACCAATCTGTTTTACTTATTCATGATGGGAGGAGGAATAGGTGTTCTCTTACTGATTTGGATTCTTTAAAAGCTGTATTCCGCAAAAGAGGGGGCACACACGCACCCTGGAATTCCATCTTTTACGTGATGTTCATTGTTGTGTGACCGGAGAATTCTCTGTAATAAATCATCTTTGCAAGGAGTTTTTCTCACAGGAAGTCTATCTTCAATGTTTTGGAACACGTAAAAGAGGACAAATAATTAGCCTCTTTCAAAAGCTAAGAGGAAGTTAAAAACGTGTCTCGTCCTACCCCTTATTCGTTTTGTTGATAAAATGATGAGGTAATGTATTTCAACAAAAGGAAATGTATAAACCCAATCATATATACAAGTGCACTTTAACACACGCACATTTGCCAGCAACATACCTACATGAAATTCATAGACATATACCATAATACATTTATAAATCATATCCTCATACTCACTTATACAATTTTCATTACACTCATACTGACATATCCAAATAAATTACAGCATATATAAATTCTTAATAGCTTTTTTTTTAAACTTTGCTTTTTAACATTTTGTTTTTTTAATTCAGCAAGTGACTGACATCTTTTCAGGTCAGTTCCAAAATCATTCCACAAATTAACAACACCTTTTACAGAAACACACCTTTGCTTAATATTGTTAAAAAAAAAAAATCAGGGACATGTGACAAAAACATCACGATTTTCTCTAGAAAAGTTGTTTTGCTCACGTTTATCAACAACGAGGCCCACAAAGCACAAAACAAGTCGCGCTCTCCCCTACTACACCAAAGATAGTGCGCTAAGGTGTATCACTACTTGTTCTGCCTCACAACAGACTCACACAGGAAATAAGACTCCTCTGTAAGACTAATGGCGCGCTCGGGTAATAAAAGCACAGAGAGGAGGGAGATAAAATGGAAAGATGGAGGAACGGCCATCATGGGGGGAATAAAGAGGCGGCGAATGTTAACGAGAGGGAGGTGTCAACGCAGACCTCGGGGCTCTAACCGATATCCCATCATGCACCGCTCCAAGGTCCTTCCGGGAAAAACCCTGCGCCATCGCGACTGTGTAATAAGAGCCACGGCGCTCATTATTTGACTGCCTCCGTTTGCGCATCGTCGCTCACCTCAGACGACCGGCAACGCATGAAAGGCGCGCTGGGATGACGGGACAAAAGTTACACGCGCGTGCGTAAACACGACTGTGATGAAGACATGCTCTGTGGGTCAAAGGCGCGCTGTTAGCCTTTGTTCTGCTGGGATGTGTGTTTAAGATTCACAGCTTGTGATCTTCAGCCACGCTGAGCCAGGCGAGGGGGGAGAGGGTGGGGGGCATACTGAGGCGGCATCGAAACCGCAGACTCTGTTGGAGGGGGCACGATAACACATTGCAGAATTAAGTCTTGGAGGATTTAAATAATTTATTAGACAAAGACGCAAAAACTCAACCCACACTCACCCCCCCCCCCATGTTAACATGCTGATTTTCCAATAAACGTTCTTGTAATACTGCCACTTACTTCAAATTAGGGCCTGACCAATTAATCGGCCAATAGTGGCTCTTGCTGATTTATTTATTGACTTATTTATTTTTTTACATATTAACACAATGATGTTTTTCTTTCTCTTTGTGGAATCTGATACGGACTGTTGCTTTTGTTATTGCCTGAAACAAGCAAAAAATGAACACACCCCCCCCCCCAAAAAAAAGTATGATTTTTGCAGATTTTTCTCTCCTGTAACATTAGAAACCAAAATGAAGAAAGAGTCAAATGTTCTGCCTGTAATTCATATCTTTATTGTTGTAAGCGGGGACCGTTTTAATGGATCGACTGATTTATTGGTTATCGGAATTAAATTCTGGCTAATACCAGAATTGGCATCAAAAGATCGGTCAGGACCTACTTATACCCTTTTATTCTGTATGTACGTATATAAATTATTACCACTGCTTCAAGCGTTCTCTTCAGTTAAGAGGCTGCATCAAAGCCTTCTGTAAACTCCAGCATAAAAAAAACCACAAAAACGTATAAAAACGTTTTTGGGACCATGGTAATAAGTAAAATAGAACGTATAAAAACGTTTTGGGGAGCAAATGAGTTTTACTAGTCTCCAATTCTTTTGCCTGTTTATTGATTAAAAAAGTAGAAAGTCACTCAAAATTGCATGAAAGTGAAATGAGCGAAATGTCGATTTTAATTCTTGCTCCCAAAGCTTGTGGCATTCAATGTGTATAAACTTAGCAAACTTGTTCTAAGAATCGTTTTTTATTAGTAAGTGGTAATTAATTATTATGGTACCGAATTAGCCTTATAAATCACGCACATTTGAATTCCGTTGCTGACCAAAACAGCAGCACCAAAACAGTCTCTCAGTGGAATTAAAGTGTGGAATCGTATTGCATGTTGCAGTATTCGATTTTTCAGGTATACATGATGTTATTGTGTTGAGTATACAACGTTTTTCTATAGGTTTATATTACTCCCATTCCCTGGGTTCATGACCTTCTTCTTTTCAACAGTCTACTGAAAGATGTTTTTTCTCGGCTGAGTCGCGGCGGCAACGTCTTGTGTTGGCGCGCTTGCCAATCAGAGGATTTCCGACCAGACGCTCTGCCTCTCGAGCTGGCAAACCATTCATAAGCAGGCACGCAAGAGCCATTTACGTCACGCATCCCCCCTCTCGCTTTCGCACCCCTTGAATGTCAGCCAGCCCAGTCATGCTCTGATCCGGCAAAGATGTTGCACTCACAAGGCTTATTCCATTTTATAAGAAGGTTGCGGAAGCGGTAAAAAAAGCAGACTGGCGTCATCTACCAGGTGTATGTCCTTTTTTTTTTTTGACATACCGGTAATTACTTTTGCTAAGCGCATTACAGTGGTCACAATTAAGAACATTAGGAGCAGAAGACGATAAAAAATGCACCGTTAGGCCACAAAAAAAACATTTTACTTATCTCGGCATTTAGAGCACAAATTGAGGAGGAACACACAAACTGCAAACATAAAAGTGCATGAAATATATCACTATGTATCTACAGTGGAGGTTTGTGTTTCTATTTATTAGGGGTGGGAATCTTTGAATGTCTCACGATTCGATTCCGATTTTTGGGTGTGTGATTCGATTCAGAATCGATTTTCGATTAAGAACGATTTTTGATTTAAAATGATTTGATTGACAATGATTTTTGCTTCAATCTATAGATGTGCAAGGAATCGTAATGATCTACTCCAGTCTGACTCGCTAATGCTAATTAGCGCGCTACTCACGGCACTTTTATCACTCAAAAGAACGGCTCCACACTGCAAAAAAACTACTTTTTTGGAATAACTTGATCGTGACTTATTTTTTCTACTCTCTAATGCGGCTACAACTTAACAGTGTTTTAGACCGCGTGGAACCACACTGCCCCTAAGTGGCCAATTCGGGTACAACATAAACAGCGCTCCAAATAAAGGCACACACAGGCAAAGGCAAGACAGTATAAAATAATTTCAATAAAATCGATTTTGGGACATTAAGAATCGATTTTTGGGCACATTCCTAGTATTTATCATCAGCGCACAAATAGTAACATCTGTGGTTACCTGAACTGCAGATGAAATTTAAGATGCAGCAAAAATTCTACAGCAAATTCACTTGGACTGTTGTGGTTATATTTTCTACAACATTGTGGGAGCCTTCAACTTCACATTCCCGTCTGAAGGAGTGACATCACGGATGGGTCGTGTCATGCGCGTTGATGACTCATCACGTGCGGGAAATAGTCACTATTTTGGGTTTATGTCAGTTAAAAAAATAATTAATGAATTAATTATTGCTGCACACTCTGTGCTGTAAACAGAAACAGTTATATAGCTTCAATGACATAAAACATGCATCGCAGCACAGTATGTATTCAAGTTTAAGAGAAAATCCCACCAGATTGTAAAACTGCAGGAAACGCTATGTTTATAAACAATGTACATTATAAATGTTGGCTTTTGCAATGACATTAACAGTTAAAAAAAAAATTGAACTTGATTTTGAACATTTAAAATGACAATAAAACAAAAGAGCATAATTTGACAATTGTATCCAAATACAAAAAAACAAACAGAGACAACGCTATTCCACAAGACAAGTGAAATATAAATATAACAGTTTTTGTTCTCCATAGTTATTCGTTCTCACATCAAATAATAAAACTGCCTTTAGATTATATTGTATTACAAAATGTAATTGTGTTCAGTAAAGTCTAGAAAATACTTTTTTAAAATTATATATTAAAAACAAGTAGCCCATTTATGTTATAAGTAATTTTGGTAAGTCAAAAAGGTTGACTTTATTTGATTTAAGGAACAACAACTTTACTCTTAAATGTCACTGTTAAAAAAACGGGCGTCATTATTATACTGAGCAGGTCTGGCCAATAAGATGAATGTCACGATTACAATACTTGTAATCTAACGTGGTTATTTTTACAATTACGTTTCGGTTAGGTAGCTAAATGACTTTTTAATTAAAGGTAACTGTGGAAACAGCGCAAGCTTTAGGTCTCGTCCCATTTCACATCCCAATCATTTAGTCTGTGGCTCGGCCAATCAGTGTTGACCACACAATTCGCCAATATCGAAAAAGGTTTATCATTTACAATTGTCAGCTGCAACTCTTTTCCCAGCAGATCGTGATGGAAAAAAATCACCCTTAACAGGATCATCTTTCACAGCCGCGTGCAACAATCAGGACTTTGCTAACTGATTTGGTGTTATTATTGTTATGTGTGTATACCCCGTTTTAAAATTCTTGTCACATTCTGTGTTACCAGGCACCGCATGGATGAAAAAGCACCCCCCCCCACCCAAAAAAAAGCAGGTTTGGCAGCACTAATGTTGACGCGAGTGTGCGGCGCGATTGGCACAAGCGTGGAGCTCGCAGCCTTTAATGGCTTCCACAAAGGCTGAAGTCTAATCATCCCCAAAACACACACATCCATACACTGCACTTTAGAAGGACAGCGGGAGGTTCGCAAACGGAGTGAACGTGCTACGTCTGAAATGCTGACGGAGGTGCAGGGTGAGGGGTGGTGTTAGGTCGGAAAGGTGGATGAGGACAACAGAGGAGGAAGCGGGAGGTCACTTTGGGGATTGCTACAGCTGCTCGCACCTTAACACCCCCACACAGAGGCCCCATTAAAGGTCTCACTCTCCGGGCTATAATTCATTTATTCATTAATCGTTTATCGGGAATATCTCACTTGGACGCCGCTTCTTTCTACACAAGCGGATAGAAGTGATGGCAGGTAACAAATACTGAGATGAGGATGCCTTCTCGATTATTAGCATGAAACAAGGTTAATATAGGTCATTAAGACTAAAATAAATAAACAACCAAAACTGAAATTGGAAGAAAAAAAAAATTGTTAATGAAAAAAACAAAACAAACCTCAAACTCAAACTATATCGTACATAAGAAAATTAGCGAACATGTTCTTCATTGTCACCTTTTTCAATTAATATAACACAAGCTTTTGGATTTAAAAAGTATTGCTTATTATTTATACTTACCAACCTATATATCTATCTATCTATAAACTAATACTAAAACTAATACTAAAACTAAGAAGAACTAAACCAAAACAAAGTATTTTTGAACAAATAAAAACTAACGCCTCTCTAAAAACTAGCTGAATATCAAAAGTCAAAATGAAAAACTCACAACTTTTAGAACCCAAAAGTATTTCTTATTATTTATACTTACCAACCTATCTATCTATCTATAAACTAATACTAAAACTAATAAAAACTAAACCAAAACAAAGTATTTTTGAACAAATAAAAACTAACAACGCCTCTCTAAAAACTAGCTGAATATAACTGAATTAAAAAACTAAAGTCAAAATGAAAAACTCACAACTTTTAGAACCCAAAAGTATTTCTTATTATTTATACTTACCAACCTATCTATCTATCTATCTATCTATCTATCTATAAACTAATACTAAAACTAATAAAAACTAAACCAAAACAAAGTATTTTTGAACAAATAAAAACTAACAAAGCCCATCTAAAAACTAGCTGAATATAACTGAATTAAAAAACTAAAGTCAAAATGAAAAACTCACAACTTTTAGAACCCAAAAGTATTTCTTATTATTTATACTTACCAACCTATCTATCTATCTATCTATCTATCTATCTATCTATCTATAAAGTAATACTAAAACTAATACTAAAATTAATACTAAAACTAATACTAAAACTAATAAAAACTAAACCAAAACAAAGTATTTTTGAACAAATAAAAACTAACAACGCCTCTCTAAAAACTAGCTGAATATAACTGAATTAAAAAATTAAAGTCAAAATGAAAAACTCACAACTTTTAGAACCCAAAAGTATTTCTTATTATTTATACTTACCAACCTATCTATCTATCTATCTATCTATCTATCTATAAACTAATACTAAAACTAATACTAAAACTAATACTAAAACTAATACTAAAACTAATAAAAACTAAACCAAAACAAAGTATTTTTGAACAAATAAAAACTAACAAAGCCCATCTAAAAACTAGCTGAATATAACTGAATTAAAAAACTAAAGTCAAAATGAAAAACTCACAACTTTTAGAACCCTGGTCTGAATAAAGTTTAATTTTAAATTTTCCATGCTGGTCCGTCAAAAATATGTCTTTGCGTGGGAAGAATCCGTGGCATGACAAGTGTTGTGGACCACTACTGTGGCACACAACATACAGGAAGAAGCGCACGGAGCTGACTGTTGCATTATGCAGCATGTGACGAGAACATGCGCATGGCGTGCGCGGGTGCGGAAATCTCTTCCTTTTGACTTAACATGCAAACTGAGCAAGACGGATCGACAGAGGCTGGAGAAACAGAGAGGTGGCTAAAAAAGAGAATCAGGTGAGGCGTGGAGTCCGTTTATGCTGACTAACACCCTGGAATGATTACCTGTCAATCACAAGACGACAGTGAATGCGTTATTGAGAGGAAATCGAACCCGTGGCAGCTGTAAGATATGCCGGCTATGAAAACCACTATGAGATGAGACGGGATGAAAATGTTAGTGGCTCTTCTGTCGGATGTTCATTCGTAGCATTACGCTAGGTGCGAATGAGCCGCCGGATCGGTTCAGGCTAATGTTAGCTTTCTTGTGCTAAAGTTACTTCCTTAGCTTTTGTGTTGTGTTTTGGCCAGCAAACAAGTTGTTATAGTGACTATTTTGACGTGCCTAGTGAAACATGGAGGGAAATGTACCAGTAACTTTTTTTTATTATTATTATTATTTTTTAGACCGGTTGCTGTTTCCTGTGTCTAAATGAACAGCACACTTGGCTTCTGTAATATTAGCTAGCATGCTAACAATAAAGTTATCAACACATATTTTTGTTTTCTTTGTTTGATAGTTAAGGTCATTCTGTTTTTTTTATTTTTATGTTATATTAAATTTGTCAAAAATTGTACCTTCATACAATAGTAAAATATATATCTTACATTAAATATCGGTCAATTGTTGCCAAGGTATTACGTAAACATTACAAATGTAGGATTCTGCTGACTCATGCCAACCGCAATCTAGCCTTGAGGTTAACAGGCAAAGTCAATGCGGGTTTCCAATAAAGTAATTCAAGCTGTCAAATCTATGTTATTAAGGGAAACGGTCTCCGTTGACAATTTTCTGCTTTACTTTGCACACAGTCGGGCGACGAGGGATGCTTGCATTGCAGATCGAAGTCGATTCTGTTGGCCACATTGTTTTGTTTTTTTTTACTATTTCTCTATACTTGTACAACGTCTTAGTCCTCATCTAATACATTGAAGAAATATTATAAGCAGGAAAAAAAAAAGAAACACCCGAAAAAGTAAACATGAATTAGAAAATGATTCTCTTTTTTTATCCCGAACACAACTGCGCATGATTCGACGTCAAAAGCAATAAGTTAAACTGCAAGAGACGGTTTGCTATGAATGAGGGCAGTTCTATTTGTTACAAGCCCCTTCTTTTCAAGTAACTAGCTCCCCCAAGCATATAAATATACAAACACGGCGTCCACTCGATTTTCCCCCCATCTGCTGCTTCTCCGCCCACACAGCAAGCAGGACTAGCGGGTGCTTAAAAGACATCCAACACATCCTATATACTTTTTCCAGTCGTCCCATACTTACTCACTCTTCTCAACTCCCCATCCCCCCCTCACTCCAACATTTGTGCGTGTCTCCTCGCGGTCCTCGCTAAATCGGATCACGCCTCCTTTCAATAAATCAGCAGGCAAGCAGAGGAGGAGAGACGAGGATGGGGGTGCGAATGGAGGGGGAAGAGTGGCGTTGGCTTGGTATCGGTGTCGCAAGGCGGGTAGAGTGCGTGATACATGATGTGGGAACGAGACATTAGAGAGAATTAAATCACGTTAAATCAAGGTCGCGCGCTGGTGCAGGTGCGAGCGCCAATTCTTGCTCAAGTAATGTCAAATTTGAACGAGATGTGTAAACTAGGTTTGATGTTGCCAGATGTTAAGTCAATCAATTATTTTTGAAACTCAACCGGTGACACAAAATGGTTTGTGTTGACCTTTGTGTGATTATGGTGCAATTTATTGTGCTTGGAGAGAGGATGTAAAAAAATTTACTCAACAAGAAATGTGTGTGGAATTCAATCAAAGGAAATAAGATGAATAATTTGGATTCCTTTCTTGTAACTCTTCAGGTTCCTCCTCTGATCTTCTTTTAATATTCACTACTTTTTATCTGTGTCATTGTTTTCATCTTGTGTTTTATTAATTAGGACAACACTTAATGTGCCACTTCTGAGTCCCAACAAGAGGACATCATTGCAAGTTTGCACATTATTAACTCATTCATTGCCATTGACGGCTATAGACGTCAAAAATGCATTTGAACTAATTATATTAGTTTAACATTTTTTTCCTGAAAACCTAGAATTTTTTTTTGTACATTTAGAACAGATATAAAATTTGTGATTGAAGTCATGCGATTAATTACAATAAAAAAATGTAATCGCCTGACGCCCCTAATTTTTAATGATCTTTTCTTAAAAAATATATATATTTTTTTTTTAAATGTCTAGGTTTTCATACTCTTGTTAACAAAAGTGTGTGTGGGGGGGGGATGCTAAACTAATAGAAATAGTTCAAATGAATTTTTGACGTTTATAGGCGTCAACGGCAGTGAATGAATTAATAAGTGAAATGCTATGTAGTGAGTTAACTATTGAAGTCATGCGATTAATTACAATTAAAAAATGTAATCGCCTGACGCCCCTAATTTTTAATGATCTTTTCTTTAAAAAAAAGATTTAAAAAAATGTCTAGGTTTTCATACTCTTGTTAACAAAAGTGGGGAAAATAATGTTAAACTAATAGAAATAGTTCAAATGAATTTTTGACGTTTATAGGCGTCAATGGCAGTGAATGAGTTAATAAGTGAAATGCTATGTAGTGAGTTAACTATTGAAGTCATGCGATTAATTACAATTAAAAAATGTAATCGCCTGACCCCCCTCATTTTTAATAATCTTTTCTTTAAAAAAAAAAAAAAAAGATTTAAAAAAATGTCTAGGTTTTCATACTCTTGTTAACAAAAGTGGGGGAAAAAAATGTTAAACTAATAGAAATAGTTAAAATGAATTTTTGACGTTTATAGGCGTCAATGGCAGTGAATGAGTTAATAAATGAAATGCTATGTATGCCCACATTCATCAAACTACTAAACCGTGGGATGTTTGCTTAGTTTTTTTTCTTTCTTTCTTTTTTTTGGAGAGTGTTCTATCCAGTCCCCCCCACCCCACCCCCACCCCCACATGGACATATGCTGATTGCACACGCGCAGATGAATAATGCATTTAGCATTGCCGGTAACGGTGCATTAGCATAAAGAGCACGTCTGCCTGCAGGAAAGCTGACGCGACGCTAGTAAGAATAACAAGACACTGAGCGGCCCGTCAGTGTCAACACTGCACACGCGAGGGACGCGAGCCTTCTTGTTCTCTGTTTTGTAACACTCGAGAGATGATGTAACAGCAATAGGACAATCCAACCTGCTCCTACTTCAAATGTGACACAGGCATGGAGAAGCTTTTTCCTATCAGGGGGTGGGGGGGGGGGGGCGTTTTTGTTTTTTTAAATATGATGCATCCTATGAGTATTTGTGGGTTTAATGTTTTTTTAACAGTCGCTCTGTGGTTTCATTTCCACCCCTGCTGATGTGCAACTTGGTCAAGTTTGCGAAGGCCCACATAGTTAGCGTCCTTTCACAACAAATCATGATGGTTGCATATGGGTTATGTTCCATCATAATGCAATAATACTCGCGTCCATTGAATTGTTATTGATTCGAGACGCTGTAGTGAAAACGGGAGGTGCGGTGAGAAGTCAGGTTTCACTTGTTAGCAATGTGCTACAATGGCAATTTGTCACGATGCGTTTTACGCCACAACATTCAAGTTGCCGTCGTCATATTTGTTATTAAAAGTGGCAACGTGATCATTCTTGTAAAGCACAAACGTTGCAGTAGTATTAGGGTTAATGGTTCAATTAGGCACCACATCGGTTTATTTGTATGGGAATTATTAGTTACAAATGCTTTATGACTTGGACTTTAGGATTTGCATTCATAATCGGACTAATAATCGTACATATTTTGGGCGTGATCGACGGCAGATTTGTTCAGCTGATGTTAGCGCTTTTAAAATATGCAAAGTTATTTGTTTACATTACAACAAAAGAAAAATAATAATGACATTCCCCCTCCCCCTAAAAATTGGCAAAAAAATAAGAGGAAATAAATCGGCCGAGTTTTGCGGATTTTTCTTCCTGTTTTAAAGTTAAACAAATACGAAAGGACAAAGTACTCAGTTAAAATTTCTGCCTGTATTAAATATCTTTATTGTTATAAGCAATAAGGGACAAAACATATTTTATTAATTCTTTTAAATGATTTGGCTGATTAATCGGTTATTGGAATTTGATTCCGTCAAATATTGAAATTCATATCATAGGTAGCTATTAATAAAGAAAGTAATTGATTAAATATATTTTCATTCAATGATATTTTTTGATTTTGTTCATCTTCATTTTAGCAGGTAAGTCAATTCAACCTTGCCAACCACAGACAAGAAAAAAATAAGTATAATAATTTGCTTTCCACCAATCATCATCTTCTTATACTATAAATCATGTAATATTTTGCAATGTTTTGTTAGTTGTTGCTGCTGAAGCTCGTTGTCATAAGTGTAACATCCAAATCAAATCTCGGTGTGAGCATCAGCAAACAAATTGCCACATTTGCATCTCATGTGAATATAAAGTTATAAAACGTGTCCGCTTTTGTTTTTTATTGCCACTATGAATACAACTGCATGCATTTGTGTACATCAGACAGCATATAACATCAGCCTCAGTGTGATTTTTTTCTCTCTCCCCCTTTGAAAGTCCCAAAATAAAACGACATGTGCACACTCCTCTTTAATCTTATCTATTATTCACCAGGAGCGGGTGAAGTGGGGTTCGGGGGTATACAGCTGAATGGGGGGGGGAGGAGACGTGTGTGTTTGGCTGAGGCTGATTAACAAAAAGAAAAAAAAAAGGGGCAACCCCCAATCATGTGTGCAGCTCTTCCCTCTCGCTCTTGTACAATGGAGTGGGAGCCAGACAAAGACATCGATGGAGGGGGTGGCAAAGACCCCTCTTCCATATACTGTAGATTGACACGCTTTGCATGTGGGTTTGTGTCCATAAAGTGACACAAATAAACACTACAGGGCACGTTTTCAATAAGCAAAAATGAGGGATTTTGGACCAAAACTCTGCTGCCACTCTGGTAAATAAAAATCAAGTTTTCTGTCAAAAATTTTTTTTAAAATCCTTGCTGCAGGGAATCAGTTCATGAAGGAGTGCGCGAGTGGACGACATTCAGGCACCGAAAGTGGGAAAGTGTCCCTCGTGGGGAATGAGAAAGTGGGACACACACGGATGGTGTCAATCACAATCGCAAGCTCAGAGCCAAAACAGAACGGCTGTGCTACTTCAAACTGTGCCACGGACAACTCACTTTCTTAGCACGTGTTACCATAAACTGCTGTATATGTAAGGTCATTAAGTTTTTAGTATTACCTCATTGAAAACCTCTGCGAAACCTGAACTAGAGTAGATTTCGAGAAACCCGACAACAAGCCACAGAAACACAAACTCAGAAATGAGTGGCTGCTTGCTATGGCTAATTCCCTTCGACGGTCAGCTGGAAATGGGATTGCACTCATGATTTTCCTTACGAGCGCAGCGGATTACGCTGCGGAAGGACGCGCACCTGGTGAGCAGCGTGTGCGTATTTGTGTCTGCGAGTTCACGCTGAGATGCTAAACGTGTCAACAAAACAGACGCTCAACAATGAGCTGCGGGATTCACACTAAACGGATACAGTAGAACCGCCAAAGACCAAAAAATCCGTCATGTGTCCAAACTGTTGCCATCTAAAAACATTTTATTAACAATGACATGTACGACATTTTAATTGCCATCCCAGTACTGGCAGATGTAAATCCAAGTAATATGACTTCAATAAAACACTGTTTTTATTTTTATTTTATTTTATTTTATTTTATTTTATTTTATTTTATTTTATTTTATTTTATTTTATTTTATTTTATTTTTATTTTATTTTCTGGCGAGCTCAGTATTGTTCATTCGGTAATTTTACCGATTTGACATGTCATCATCATTGCTCTCGCTCTCTCTCTCTTTTTTTTTTTATATATGTTTTTTTATTAATTTTTATTTTGTATGTGGGTGAGTGTGCGTGTGTGTGAGTGTGTATTCATTAGTTCACCTAAAACCTATTAAAAAAATCCCATACCGTTCACCGAAACCGAACACTTCAAAACCCAGCCAGAGCCGTGAGGCCGTCAGGAGACCCGAGGAAGGATCAAAGAAAAGAAAGGAAAGTGAAATCCAGCACCGACCAGACACCATAATTTTTATGACGATTGAGGAAGTGTAATAAACGGCCAGTCTTAACTCACTTAACATAAACATTCACGTAAGGAAGTTAACCTCTAAAGTTTTGCAAAAATATTAAAACATAACACATATGCAGCGGTGCCTTAAGACACAAGTTTAATTTTGCAATTCAAAACACTCAGATCTGAAAACATCTTTCTCCAATCAAATGAATGGAAATACCAATAATCGGTTCCAACCTCCCCAAAAAAACATCATCACAACTTCTCAGCAGTAATATTAGGCTACGTTCACATCGCAGGCAAATGCGGCCCAAATCAGATTTTTTTTTTTTTGCCCCAATGCAAACTGTTCAATAAAAAAAAAAAAAAAATCAAATTGGACCTTTTTTTGAAAGGATAAATACATGATTGTGAGCAGTTACCTTGTCTGGATGCTAATGGCTAACGCATGCCTATGGTGTTTCTGACCACACGTTAGCATTAGAATTCAGCTAGTGGATTAAAGGCAAAGCTATGTGGTTGTTTTAAATACACAACTTTGTAATTCTCTTTTGTTTTGTATTTCGTTTGGTAATAAACTTTGCGGTCTCCGTATAACCGAGGCTTACTAAACAGACAGTGATGGAAACAACCTCCTCGGAGAAGCTGAGCTCGAGTGTGTATAATGCTTTTGTGTACGAGAGGGCGATGTGAAAGAATGAGAGGCAGGAAAGCGAGTCGCTCGCTTTCCATCAGCGGTGATCGATATCAACGTCTGACAGCGCAGCGCTCCGGCCTTTACCGTAAATCACGTACCATTATGATGGCGCCTCTCAATCACTCCCGTAACAAACATACTCTACACACACACGTGCACGTCCGCTGTAAACGCACCAGAAAATGACTCTCTAGTAGCTAAATAAGCGCCGGCGTCGTATATTTGACTCTTACGCGGACGCTAAAAGCAATCGCATTAACAAACGACTGACTTGACACTTTTTTTTTTTTCTTGCACACACGCAGCCACGTGCCGGACAAGGAAGCGAGAGAAGATTTACGGCCGCATTTAAGTGCAGACGGCGAGAACAACTCACTGATTGAGCTCCACGTCCAAGGTGAACTTCCTGCCAAAAGCCTCCACTTGAAAGCTGGCCTGGGCCACGTGGCTCACCTGGAAAGGGACACGCAAGAAAGGAGGGATGGGTTATTAACATATTCATGCATCAGACAAATGGCCACGGATGGACGGCTGCGGGTTATTAGGACATCAATGTTCATTAAGACGTCAACTCGTCTACTTTGCCGCTGCTGCTGAAAATTATGCAAATCTTATAGTTTTTTTTTTTTTAACCATGTTGTACACAGGCACATGAGACCAACATAAGAAATCATACCCCCCCAAAAAAAGGAATTTATGCTTGCTAATTGTGTTGATTTAACCCTGGAGAACCCAAGAACCCTTTTCTTCTTTGGAAAATTATGAATTCTACATTAAATGACTGCTATAAGTTCACTGAACACAAAAATATATGTTTTTTCAATTTTAACCCTTGTTTTTTGAACTAGCTCAGAGTTGCTAATTTATCAAAATATATATATAAAACATACTCCTAGGCATTCTGCAACATGATATGAAATAGATTAACAAAAAAAACACAATTTTACCATCTGATGGTTTGCTGAGAAGATGGTTTTGTTTGGATTGATTTCCAGCCCAACAAAACAGCATGTTGCCAGCAGCCATCTTGTCACCACCACTCTGGCTCATGTAAGTGCAATATTCATCCACTAGATGGCCCCATGCAGGGGTCAGAAGTGGCACTCTGGACTTTTGAAGTTACATTTGTAAAAAAAATTTTTTAAAAAAGGTCTTTGTTATTTGAGTAGCAGAATTTATAGGGGCCAAATTTGACCCTGTGGGTTCTCCAGGGTTAAGAGATATTATTAATAATGACTTCAAATAATTTGGATTTAAATAGTGCCTTTGCAAGGACGAAGGATGCTTAAAGTACACAGTACAGATCAACTTGACCCAACTTTGGGTTGTGCAACCCTAAGTTGGGTCACATTGACCTAATTTTGTTTTGTATCAAAACAGCAAAACAACACAAAGTTGGGTTAAATTGACCCAAATAGCAGGTCGGTCCAATCTTTGACCAAAATTGGGTTATTTTTGACCCACCAGTTTTAAGAGTGTACACCTTTCAATTGACCCAACTTTGGGAAAACCTAAATTGGGTCAAATTGACCCAATTTTGTTTTATATCAAAACAGCAAAACACTGTTGGTCCAATTTTTCATTTGAACTATTTCTATTAATTTGACACTTTTTCCACTTTTGTTAATAAGAGTATGAAAACCTAAAAAAAAAAAGTTTTTATTGTACATTTAGAACAGATATAAAATTTGTGATTATTGAAGTCATGTGATTAATTACAATTGAAAATTGTAATCGCCTGACGCGATTTAAAAAAAGAAAAAAAAGATCATTAAAAATTAGGGGCGTCAGGTGATTACATTTTTTAAATTGTAATTAATCGCATGACCTTACTAGTTAACTCACGATTAATCACAAAATTGCGTTATTTTTGGCCCCAGCATTTTTAAGAATGTAGTTATTATTACTTTTTGATCATGTGATCGGAAATCGGGGCCAATCACGTAATTAGCAGCTGATCGGTATTGGGTGAAAAAAAATATTATTTATTTCTTATTTGTATTTTTTTTTAAAGGTCATAAAGTGACAAAATAATCATGCGATACCAAGATATTTCCAGATGAAACAGAACGAGCTTAGTTTTAGAACTAAAGACAGCTAAGATGATTAGAATGCGCTTTTTTTGCTTTTTAGTGCATTGGCGAGTTATCGGATGGTATTGTCATACTCAAAATCAAGCAACTCTGACACAGGTTCAAAAATGTAACGGGACATCCCTATTATTAGTACAATACCAAGTTCAACTAAATTCTGAAAATTGGCTTTACAACTGTATTGTCATTCTTTAAAAAAAACATCAAAATGGATGTAAATAACAGATGGACTCAAATGCTTGACACCAATCACAATAGATCCAACTCATAGTCCTTATTCATTGGCCAGCCCAGCTCAGAGTCCAATCAGGGAACAGAAACAGGAAATGGAAAAAAACGGACATGTTCTTCAGACGACCATCTCTGGCCTTTAACACGGACGTGCGTTACCGTGGTTGCGTGTGTGTGATTGATTTGACTGGAGGTGGATTCTCATTCGTCTTGAGTGTTGGACACAGATGGTGTCCGCGGCTTGATTCATTCATTTACTCCACACCCCTCGGGGTCAACGAGAACCCACCAGCAGTCATTCCAGTGGTCCCTCCCCCTCCTTACATGGCGCCCGCGGGCTACTCATGACAACGTGGATGCTGCATGACCACAACTAAGGGTGGGGGTGGGGGGGGTCTGTTTGATTTGGTGCCCCCTGAGCTCACCCAAGTGTGACCTTTAGAGCGCAAGCTCCCCAAGGAGAACAGCCTGTATTGTTTGTAAGCGTGTCTATTCTGCTCAATGCATATATGAGTGGGTAAACTGCATACTGTATATAATTTAATCTAATCTGCAAAATGAAATGCCCGATGGGAGGAAATGGCGTAAATTATGTTCGGTTTAATCCACTAACTCTTTCCCTCATTGATTTGTGAGTTACAGAAGAGATTACTTCTCACACTACCGTACACTGTAAAAAGTGCCGACACACACAGCGGGCAAATACCCACACAAGCTAGTTTCATTTGCGGGCTTTGTTTTTCCACCAAACAAGACTTTTTGCTGCTCCTCCGCCGGCGGTGTTGATGTTTGCGTCTGAGATTTAAAAATAGTCCAGAGAGTCTATTAATAACATCCTTTCAAAACCACGGGATTTGTATTTAGAGTTGTGGCGCTAAAAACAGCCGATAAGTGATCAAACTCTCTTCATGTGATGTCGCAGATGAGTGCCGATTCTCACGGAGCTTTCTGAACATCTCCTACAGCCATCAAAAAATCTATTTTCGGTTTTAATGGCATCATTGTGAAAATAGGGGGACAAAGTCCACATGACAGTTTTCTGCCTTTAGAGCTGTAATGTGGGAGGCCTGTGTGTACAGGGTAATAATAATAATACATGGCATTTAAATCATTCACTGCCATTGACGGCTATAGATGTCCAAAATTCATTTGAACTATTTCTATTAATTTGACACTTTTTCCACTTTTGTTAATAAGAGTATGAAACCCCCCAAAAAATATTTTTATTGTACATTTAGAACAGATATAAAATTGGTGATTATTGAAGTCAAGTGATTAATTACAATTGAAAATTGTAATCGCCTGACGCGATTTAAAAAAAGAAAAAAAAGATAATTAAAAATTAGGGGCGTCACGCGATTACATTTTTTAAAATTGTAATTAATGGCATGACTTCACTAGTTTTTTTATTTTATTTTATATATGTTCTAAATGCACAATAAAAAAATTCTAGGTTTTCACACTCTTGTTAAACAAAAGTGGATTTTTTTTTTAAACTAATAGAAATAGTTCAAATGAATTTTTGACGTCTATAGCCGTCAATGGCAGTGAATGAGTTACATGGCACGTTTCTATTTGGCAGCTGGGTGCCGCTTTCTTGTCCGAGGTGTTAAAGAGACAAGACAAAGGGTTAACAACTGCTACCATCTGTAGCCCTCTGCACTCTCTGAGCCCTGCACAAGCGAGCCCACACACACATTAAATGACACATGACGTGTTTGGATAATGCTAAGTGACATTTTGTTTGAGATGAACCCATCAGACACGCCGCATCATTGAACTGAGTCGTAGTCACAGCCATCGGGATTGGTTATTATGAATGCGAATGCCATCATTACATGCTTTTCAAGTAGTTCTTGCTAAACCATGTTTTGTCTCTACAGCAATAGTCTTGATCCGGACCTTGATTTTTTTTCTTTATGCACGTAGACCAATCATTAGATTGTTTTGAGTATTACAACTCTATTTTGGAGGATTTATTGTATTCTTAGTTTAAATCGCACACTTTTCAGACAGCTCTTCTATGCACGCAGTATACACAGACCAATCATGTGCTTCGTATGTTCTCCCAGGTTACACGACTCGGACAGTCGAATGGTTTATTCAGCAGCTTTGCAAGTAGAGCGAGTAGACGTGCGAGTCAGGCTGGCCATGAGTTAAAGAAAGTCATGCAAGAAAACAGCGAAGGGGTGTCAAAGTTGTTCAGTGGTTAATATGAATTCAGATATATTTTGGCAGTAGTTTAACAAATGGAAATGCTCAGTTACTTTAGCTTTTTTTCTGTACTTACTTAAATCCCAATTTTGAGGCAATATTTGTATATTAGAATTGCTATATATTAGACCTTTCCAGTTCCGTATTAATTAAATCAACAACACAAAGGAATATTATAGAAATGTTTATATTTTTTATATATTTTTATTTTATTTTGACAGTCAGCAGGTGAGGAAAATGCACAACTTTTAAATGAATAACCCTGACACGGTTTACTCTGCAGACTACAGGATGCCTGATTGTCCACGAGTTGTGACCCCTAGTGGAAAAGCCGTGCAATAGCAACTTGTGGCATTTATATGCATGGGGAAGTTGTAAAATTTAATTGATAAGGGCGGCTAATGCTTTTGTAATAAGACTTAACTAATGGTCAGCATAATCCTCCATCGTTTATATCAACTATGCATATGAGGGGATATAAATCCTGCATGATAATAATGTTTTATTGATGATGATGATGACGACGATTTTAATGTTTGTTATTGTTTATAACGATCTAAAAAGGACAATGAAAATGCAGATGTGCGATTTTCCTGCAGGTACTTTTGAGCACTGAGTTGATATTTTTCTCCCGTGTTGGACTAGAGTGAGATGCAAAGCAATAAACAAGAGCCACCACCACCACCGAAGCGCGGCGTGTACCTGAGCGGATCCTGGGCTGGCCATGACGCGGGTACTGAGCTGATGGTGGCCGATCATGCTGCGGTTGTGTCTGCTGTAGAGCAGGCGGACAGGCACCGTGTCCTCCTCCTTCTTGCCCACCCAGCCGCCTGCTTTACGAGGCGTCTTGGCGCTCAACGAAGCATCACCTGCACCGGGGAGGGAAGACCACCCATTTTTATTATGGTGGAGGACAAAAAGACACATCCACCCCCGTATGAAAATGCCCATTGCTCTTTATTTACCAATTCTGCGAAAACATGGAACCGCAATAAGGTGAGGCAGAATATAAATAAATAACAGCGCGATATTGAAATCGTGATACTAATAATAATATTATGATGGATTACCATTAATGGAATGGGGGTTGCTCTGGTGACCGACGTGCATCAATCCACAGACGCACAAAAGGGAAATCCACCAAGGTGCGCTCAGCTTCATCATCATCTTCCTCGCTACGGATGAGAACGTCAAAACAATGCGGTAATCCACGCGTGGGCTTCGCTAGGGGACGATGGAGCCGTGGCTGCTGGTGGGCTTCATGCAGTCCCTGTGATCGGAGGCCATCGGGGGTCCGGACGAGACTAAACGCCGAGCGCGTCTGAGCGCACCGAGACACGGCGGATGTTCGGCGTCGAGGAGGGGAGGGGAGGGGAGGGTGTCGAGGGGAGGGGCGGGGACGCGGGACAGGGGACGCCTCCTTAAAACACATTAATATCCAGCGGATCGCTGCAGAAACGCCTCATGCATACACATGAGCAAGAGGGGTGGAGGCGTGGAGGGAAGCTGCTGCGGCCTTCCGACAAACATCGGAAGCGAAGCCCCACAACAAGCGTCGTTTCTCCGGCTCCTCTCCTCGTGACTCACGCAGTCATCAGCTGCGACGCCATGAATCAGGATATTGGAGGCATTTTCCACATATAGTTTTATTAAGCATCACATAGCTTCTTTCCCAGACATATTGTTTGATTTAGTATTTAGGGGTTTTTGTGTTCAATTTTCACAGACAGATTTATAATTTTGTTTTAATCAATACCTAGCTTAATTATATGTTAAAGTATTTCCAAGTATGAAATATCCAAGGCTGGTAATTTTTTTTGTCAGTCCATTAACCTTTGATAATGAATATTCTTTTTCCTATTAGAGTTCATAGAGGTTTATGAAAACGCTAAAAGTGCTTTTGTGGGTTAAATATTTGTGAATTTTTAGTTCCTCAAAGGTTTTTTTTTTAGAGTGGCATGGCATTCTTGCCCACGGAGTAGAATCAGCAGTATTAAATTATTAGTTGCCAACATTCCCTCCATATTTGTTTCTCTGGTGCTTTGTAATTGTTCCTTTCTCGTCATCAAATCTGCAGGAATTTCACATTCAATTGTATCAGTGGAGCAAAAAAAGAAGTGCCGGAGCTTTTGGAGATTTGTCACAAGTGTCATTCTGTTACATCCTCTTCACATATAGCATCCAGTTTCCATCTTTGGCGTTTATAATATCTGACTTTCCTTCTCACTGTGCCGGTTGGAGAGCAGCTCTGTGAAGAAAGATGTTCTCCATCAAGATCTGAGATGTTCTCACCGGCTTGCCTGGTTGGCCTCTCGTACCCGTCAGTCTCCTCTTGTTGATCTGTGACGACACCGGGGCTTCCCAAGTATGACTTACATTGTGGCTCCTGATGTCTGTGTGTGTCTGTATGAGGTACTTGCGCATCAAAGTTGACCTGAGGAATTAATAGGGGGCTTTGGAACACACTTTCACCACTAGAGGGGGCAGTTTCCTGTGCAGTTTTTTGAGGGGAGGATGCCGACAAATTGAGTGGCCACAGCCGTTTACGACGTGAGGTAAGGCTTAGTTTTGACCTGTGTGAGACAGTCAGACTAGTCCTGCCATCACTGGGAGGCTGAGGAGCAGACTGGGGGCGTGGAGTGCCTTGAAAAGAAAACCTTTCCTTGGGGCAGTCAGCAGGTTGGTGCTGCTCCTCTTTAATGATCTCTGGGGCTTTGACATCAAGTCCCCCAAATGGTTGGATTTCAAGTTGAACAGACGAAACACTGCGCTTGGGCCTGACAGGAACAAAATAAATTAATAGTTTTTTTAAAAAGTGTAAATAGATTTAAATAGCTGCATACAGTATCAAATATAATGAAAACATTTAAGGAATACTACCTTTTAATAAAAGTGTTGAAACGGGTGAAGTTGTAGTGAAGGGGTGATACCAGGTGGTTCAACACTTGGTAAGCATCGCTTTTGGAGAAAGACTGGTGACGTTCACTTTGCAGGTGCTGGATTAAATAAAGTATCATTTTATCTGATCAATCCAGTTGAGCGGTTATGGTTAAAATATGGTTTATAGAATTAATGTAGGAGTATCGGTCGGATAGCGTTAAGGTTTGAGTAAGGGTTAAGGGTATCGTGCTTCGTAATAATTTAAGTTGATGCCCAGGGGCCAACTTTATTATGTAATTTACACATCATATTCTTAAGATAATCACGTATTAAGTAGTGAAAGTAGGAAATACTGCCAGGAAATGACAGATTCTACAACCATGATTTCCAAAATGATATTGAACTTCAAACTAACTCCAAAGACAGTTCAGAGAGTTCTGACTATGACAGTATATCAAAAATAGGTTTGTTTCCATATTTAAAGCGAAACATGCTGCAGGGAATACATTTCTTGGAAATCAACATAGGATAACAACAGTAAAATCGAAAAGACACTCTGACCCAAACAAGGGCACGGTACTTGTGTTTTGGCCAATGTTAGCAACTGAAATACATTCCATAAAACTTGTCAAAATGAAAGTGAAAGTGAAACTGAAAGTTAAAAAAAAAAAAAGAGAGAGACCACTATATAGCCCCTGCAGTCTAATCTTGGACGATTTGGTTTGATACAGCATGGACACTTCATAATTTTTATGGAGCAAATTCCAATCTCAATACTTTCAAGGTAATCTCTATGTTCTGCATTCTTTAACTGTGGTACCAAAAATATTGTCCTTGTGTAAGTTAATACTTAATATTATGTTGTTCTCTTAATGAAGAATGTTTAACTTCTTTATACACTTGTATCACAGTCATAACTGCCATCATATGAATTATGGCTTCTTTTTTTTTTCCCGAACCGATATTAGAATATGATTAAGCCGAGTGGTTCCAATGTTGATGCATATTAGACTTACTGTCATCAAGTTTCCATATTTGGCCATACAGCACTCACAGTAGCCGCCTCCTTTCTTGTCTTTGTTCTTCTTTTGACCAGCAGTTTGTCCTTCACAGGCCAAAAGTTTGCCACTTTTAGGGAGAAATCACAAAAACTATTAGGGCTGGGTATTTAATCGATTTTACATTACAGTATTTGCACAATGAAATATAAGAGCAAACAGAGAGGAGGCTAATCTACAAAAGTGCAGTTAGTGTTTCAACTTTGCGACTTTTGGACCCCTCTGGTGACTACGTTTTTTTTTTTTTTTAAGAGCGAGTTACTTTAATTCCTGTTAAGAAACAGACAACATGAACGGAATTGTTTCTACATTCTTTTCCCATATCTCAAAAAAAGAAAAAATGAGTGTGTGTGTGTGGGGGGGGGGGGGGCACTGCTTCATAGCTCCCTTTTAGCTATTAGGAAATTAAAGTCAGAAATCTTTTTTTGTATATGTGGGGAAAAAACCCTAACTTTTCATAAAAGGGTCATATCGCCACTCCAACTATATTTTTGTCAAACTCAATTTCAAACTACCGATTGCAGTAATGAAAAGAAATACAGGAGCTACAATGCTTACATAAAATGTTTGAGGTAAATGTGTAGTCCTTAAATTGTGTGTCCTCCTCATTTAATAATCCAAACAAGCCGCCCTACCTGTTCCCTCGCTGTTTATCCCCAGCAGCGTCTTTACTGTCAACCGAGAAGGGACAATGAGGAGCAAGCGTCTTCAGGTTCAACTCCGGCATGCTTGTCATGTTGACGTAGATCGGACGGTACTGTCTGAGGATGAAGTGTCAGCACTTTCAAAATATTTACTTTAAACGGTTGCAAGATTTTACTTTCTCTAACCTGCTTGAATCTTCAACCTTGATAAAAGGTTTACAGATCCGCCCTACTGTGGAAAAATAACTTATGAGTACTGGTACATATTTACACATGTCAAATGATAGCTCAAAACACAATAGCTGCTGCACAAGTCATTCACCTTTGGATTTCTGACAAGTGGGTTTTGCTGTTGATGCGGCTTTCACCTACAATACATTGAATGAAAGAACAAGTCTTAAAATATGAAATGTATGGTATTATGAACTGTTGAACTGTGTGAACTTTTGCACTTGCTTTTGCTGCAGTAGGGATTGGACACTGGCTTGTGATGGTCTTTTTTTTCTTCTCAATATACTTCAACACATCTACACATGCAGCACAAATCAACATTAGGTCATGCACAAAAGAAAGGCACATTAACCAATATTACCGTGGGAGCGGCAAAGTAAACGGCCCAAAAGTAGGACAATTTGAAATTCAACCAAAATTCTCATTTTAGGTCAATTCTAACGGTGAACTTAAAACATTACTAAAAACATTGCAAATGTTTATAAATTAGAACTTGTAAGCCAACCTGCATCATAAACTTTCGAGGTTCCACCGCATAATTGAGACAACATATATGTTTATATCTGTAATGTAAACACACCATCAATGTAGAATATTTTTACACCCCACTCCAGAGCCTTTGACAGAATCTTGCTGGTCTGCAAAATATCCTAAAAACAAAGATTCTATCAGCAAAATGAAGCACAAGACTCTATAAGAATGCTATTTAAATGCATAGAGACAACAAACCTTTTCTTTCACATCTTTTTCTACTAACGACCTCCCACGGCTTGTGACAAACTGTAAAGGGAAAAAAAAACAAAAGAGAAAAATTGGAGAAGCATGGCAAAGCAAGCTGAATTGAAGAATAAATTAATAAAAACGATATTATCACTAATGAAGCAATCCAAGCCAGCTCACCGAGTCTGCTTGACCCTGAGACCTGCTCTTGGTGTTGTCGCTACCGCAGGCCGGCTGGAGTGGATTTGAGTGTGGGCAAGGTGAACTCTGTCCAGATTGAGGGCTGGGAAGTGGCGAGTCTAATCTCAAGCATTGCACGTATTTAGTTTCCCTTTTGTTGGATACAAGATACTTGATGTCTTTGCTGAAGAACTTGTCAACACTCTGGGACCACGACAAGGGAAAATATTCAAATGTTAGATGTCATAAATGGTCACTAGTGGCACAACCTGTTATTTTTATTTGACGAGGGTATAAAAAGAGATGTTAATTTGAGACGTGACATTTATTCAAGTAGACATTAACACACATGCTGTTAGTTCTCGGTTTTTAACATATGGCATTACGGGGTTACGAACTGTACATGAGGTAAAACATAACGCATCCTTTGTAAACCGAAGATGCCCTAAATAGACACACAACTTAATTCATAGCAAAATTGTAACAATTGGTGCTACAGGCAAAGTTATCTGTGATATAAAAAGTCCTATGAATGAAGCATTGTGAAGGAGAAGAGAAATTGTCAAATGCGCAATAAGATAAGTTTAAAAATATTATATGAATTATGCTACAATGCAGGAAAAGTCTTGATTATGGACCCACCCCTCCGAGGTCTTTTATATCTCTCTCCAACGACTCTGCTGTTCTGTTGGTCGGCAGGTCAAGATAGAAGACTTTCCCAGCTAAAGGCTTGAGCAGTGGCAGACGGGACTTCGTTGACTTCACTGACGACTTCTTCTCACCACTTTTGCCAGCTTTACCTAAAAAGACATCAGTAGCAAGGTGAAGAGAGGTGAGCGTGACAAACCCACAGAACCTGGCTTTAAAAAATAAAAAATTAAATGTTATTGACGTTATGTGACGAGCAATTATGTTACCATAAAAATAAATAAGTAAATAAAATACCTTCCCAGTGAGCTCCAGTTTGTCTCTGTGTGCCTTGTGCCATAATTTTTATTCTCTTTCGGGAAACAAGTTCGCCCTCTGTACGTCGACATACCCGTGCCGCAGTCTTCATTTGACAGCTGGTTGTGTTTGTACACAAAATGGCGAAATGTACAAACTAGCAGTATAAACATTCGTAGCTGTCTCTTCGACTATATTACATGCCGTACTTTTAACCACGCGACGGGGCAAAAATGTGTACGTCTGCCTACCGTCGACGGTCTACGCGCGGTCGGCTAGATTCTGCATTTCGTACTTTTGGCGTAAATTAAAAGACTCAGCTGCGGTATTTCAATATCGTATGTAGAGTGGCGCCTACCATTGCCATTTGTAATTGTTTGGTTAATTGTTGAGAAAGTTTGAACGTCGACGTTTGACTGCACTTTCATTTCCCGCTTTAACAATGAAATGGTACCGACGAGCAAGTTGCCATGTCAGAAAATTCAAAATCACTTTGAAACCACTCTGTTTTATCTTAACTTACTTATTCTTAGCGTATCATTCTTGTGTTTCATTTCTTCTTTCAGATGAATTACGGTTGTATGATTAGTCCCCTATTTTAATGCGACGTCTCCAATGTAAAGAGTAACGTTGTGGATTGATGTAAACAAACTCTGGCAACAACCAAAATCTCTATTTTAGTGGTAGCATTCGAATGTGATGTTTCGACATTTAAAAAAGTTAAATATTTAAATACATTTATCAAAGACATAGCAACAGTTATTATCAGTATAGGTATGAGTATGAGGACCATGTATGTAATTGTTCATCGAGTGAAAAGGTTTATTTTCAATTTCGCGAATGTGCGAGAGGGGAACTAATGTTATGAAACGTTTCATCATGTAATGTTGTGGAGTGACCATACCAGTAAGGTTGAACACGTGTTCCGACTAAATCTCGTTTTTGGAACTTGTGCAACATCCTTGCTTGCCACGAAGGGATGTTTATTTTAATACAAATAAGGATTTGTTGATGTGAATGTGCTTTGGCAGGTAGGGACGTCTTTTTATTAGCTTGTTAGCCACAGAGTACTATCGCTACGCCTAAATAAATAAATATCATGACGTAGTTGGGTTTTGGGTCCATGACGCCTTATGATTTTAAATTCTGTTAATTAAATCTTCAATGTAATTTCCTGTATGTTCCAGAAAACATGAGCGATCAACGTCCCTCGGCACCGGCCAAAGATAACGGCATTACTCCAATCCAACAGATGGTGGCGTCCTGCTCCGGAGCGTTGCTCACTTCTCTGTTTGGTGAGGCGGTAGACATGTGACGTTTGGGCCATTTAATACATTAAAATACAGTAATACAATGTAGTGTCTTTGCTACCAATACATACTACTTTTTTTCCTTTCTTTTTTTAACTTGAGACTCACAATATTGCATGAAATTTAAATGACCTTTAACTTTGGGTTATGTGTACATTTGTGGTCAGTGCATGGTTGCCACTTGCCACCATAATTATATTATTACACTGGTTGTAGCAAAAAGTACACTTCTTAAGTTACCTACATTCATTAAGTACATAAGTACATTGGGCCCACTCTACACTCTATGTAATTCACTATAATTGATGATAAAATAATAAAAAATTGAGGGGTCACTCACAGTGTGGGCGCAGGCCTCCAGTTGTGTATCCCTGATGTAGAAAATTAATGTATGGATGTTACATTTACACTTGTTGTCCTTTCCCCAGTTACACCTTTAGATGTTGTGAAGATCAGACTTCAAGCACAGAAAAATAATTTCTCTAAAGGTAAACTACATTTTTGCCAATTGTTTTTGTTTTTTGTAACGCGTCACCTTAATGTTTTTCTCTCTCCATGCTTAGGAAAATGCTTTGTCTACTGCAACGGCCTTATGGACCACATTTGTGTGTGTACGAATGGCAACAAGGCTTGGTATAAATCATCAGGACAGTTCAATGGCACAGCGGTAAACACAAATCCCATCGTGACGCATAAATGTCATGATCGGATTGTAATCTTATTTGTTGCGACAGGACGCGTTTGTCAAGATCGTACGCAACGAAGGAGTCAGGTCCTTATGGAGCGGTCTTCCTCCAACCCTGTGAGCGCGAACATCGTCTTTTCTTCTCAGCCTCATGCACATCTCAGCCTATGAAACAGATTCATGTTTGTGCTATTTTTTTCCGTCCGCTCCAGTGTAATGGCCGTGCCTGCGACCGTCATCTACTTCACTTGTTACGACCAGCTGCGTGCGCGATTGAAGGTCAAGATGGGCCAACACGAGCAATTCGCTCCTATGGTGTCGGGGGCTGTCGCTAGAGGTGTGATTATACACTTTTATTGCTAATTATTACTATTATAGTGATATTAAGATCATTTTGTAATGTTTATCTATTGTAGTTTTGCTTCTCTGACATTTTTGTAATTTAACGCCCATATAGATTTTAACTCATTCACTGCCATTGACGGCTATAGACGTCAAAAATTCATTTGAACTATTTCTATTAGTTAAACATTTTTTTCCCACTTTTGTTAAGAGTATGAAAACCTAGAAGAAAATTATTGTACATTTAGAACAGATATAAAATTTGTGATTAATCGTGAGTTAACTGTTTAAGTCATGCAATTAATTACAATTACAAATTGTAATCGCCTGACGCCCCTCATTTTTAATAATCTTCTTTAAAAATAATATAAAATATTATTTTTAAAAATGTCTAGGTTTTCATACTCTTAACAAAAGTGGAAGAAAAAAAGTTGACGGCTGTAGACGTCAAAAATTAATTTTAACTATTTCTATTAGTTTTCCACTTTTTCCACTTTTGTTAATAGGAGTATGAAAACCTAAAAAAAATAAATTATTGAACATTTAGAACAGATCTAAAATTTGTGAGTCATGTGATTAATTACAATTAAAAATGTAATCGGCTGATGCAATAAAAAAAAAAGATTATTAAAAATTAGGGCCGCCAGGCGATTATTTTTTCTTATTGTAATTAATCGCATGACTTCACTAGTTAACTCACAATTAATCACAAATTTTATATCTGTTCTAAATATACAATTAAAAAAATCTAGGTTTCACACTCTTGTTAACAAAAGTGGAAAAAATATGTTAAACTAATAGAAACAGCTAAAATTAATTTTGGACGTTTATAGCCATCAATGGCAGTGAATGAGTTAATCAGAATGCATCAAATTAAGAATTTGTATTAAAAACACTGCATTGGACTTTGTCACCCTGCGAATGAATGCCTCTTCTATATCCGCCAGTGGGCGCGGCCTCCGTGATCAGCCCAATCGAGCTTCTGCGCACCAAGCTGCAGTCAGAGAAGCTGTCGTACCGGCAGCTGAGAACCTGCGTGCGCACGGCCGTGCAGGCGGAAGGCTGGCTGTCGCTGTGGCGAGGCCTGGGGCCCACGCTGCTCCGGGACGTTCCCTTCTCCGCCATGTACTGGTATAACTACGAGCGTGGCAAGCAGTGGCTGTGTCAGCGCTACGGCACCAGGGAGCCCACCTTTGCCATGACCTTCGTGTCCGGCGCCACGTCCGGCACGGTGAGTGCGGTGGACGGGAACGTACGGATGACGTTCACTCACTTGCAGTAGTAAATTATTAAATGTTTAATTTTAATATCTTTACGTGTTTTTTCAGATTGCGTCCATCTTAACGTTGCCGTTTGATGTGGTCAAAACCAGAAGGCAGGTGGAACTCGGGGAGCTGCAAGCGATGAATTGTAAATATGGCCTCAATGTAACATTTCTCTTTTGAATTGGAATCATTTCCCGATATCACTCATTAGTTTCCGTCCACAGTATCGCACAAGGCCTCCTCCACTATCACTGTGATGAAGAAGATTGTGACGCAGCACGGCGTTCAAGGCCTGTTTGCAGGTTTGCATCATCACGTCAACATTTTGTCATTCAGAATATCGTTTTCTTACCCGCTCGTCTCCTGGCCAGGTTTCCTCCCTCGGGTGAGCAAAGTGGCGCCGGCATGCGCCATCATGATCAGCAGCTACGAGCTGGGGAAGGATTTTTTCCGCAAGTACAACCACGATCGGGTACTTGGACAAATGCACACCAGTAACACCTGAAATGTGATGAGCCGACACGCTCCAACACCAGGCTTTAAAGTAACTGAGTGGAGAAATTATTAAAAGCATATTATAGTATTTATGATTTATTATTCTTTTATGACACAAACGTGTTTGCACAATGTGAAATATAGTGAACCCCTGGTATTCGTCTACGAATGGGACCGAGCCTTGTTGAGGGATTACTCATTTCGTATAGATGCTAAAAGATAGTGGCAAAACATTTAAAATGGAGAGGATCATAAAGCATCAACACCATGCACCATGTAATCATACGACTGCAATCAGTAGTTGAATTATTCAACACCAACAAACCACTTTCACATGAGCAATAGAATAGAATAGAAATAGGAAAAATGTTTTCAGGTTCATTTTTGACTGTGCCACATGGTGCATTCAAGGACCACCAACAAAACAGGGCATCTCAAAAGCTGGAGAAATGATACTGCCGATGAGTTAAACTTAACACCAAAATTCCACCAGATGTCACCAAATTGTTACTTTTATTGCTGTGGCCAGAGCACAAAAACAGTAAGCAGACTTGTTTTGGAAAAGCAAATTACTGAGTTTATCTTAAATAAAATTGCGTGTCCAACTGTGAATAAGCAGGGGTTCACTGAATATTAAAGTCCATTTATGAATACTTGTAAAATGTATTTTATTACAAATATATATTTACATTATGCCTGTTATTTTGTCGAGGGATGGGCTTTTGACTGCATTCATTATTAATGAATCCAAATATGTTTTTTTTAAATGTTTTATTTGGATGGAAAAATGTGTGACTGTTGAGATGCAGTGTTTTACTGAGCAGAATCTCTTGCCAATGAGGACACGTTGTCATTTCCTGTAGCTAATGCTATTATTTGACTTCTTTCGACACAGAACGAGACTAAACAGCACCTCCGTTGTTAGTGCGCACTATTTTGACTCAGCTGCTTCAAGACATGTCTAATCGATCAAAAATCAACGCAACCCAGTTATGGTGCCAATTCACTACAGAGATGATGGTTGATTTAGCAAGTAGGTTACCTCTGATTGTGCAAAATTGAGTACACTTTTACATCCAGTGAATATATATGTGTGCAAGATTTTGATTAAAATGTTTTAACCATGAAATGTGCCCAAATCAGATTTTTTTTCCCCCTCCAAACAAAAGTTTATTCAAAATGAAGGATAAAAAGCCATAAAACATTCATATGTGTGCAAATGAACGACGCCATAAACTAAAAGCAAACAGTAGAGTTGAGCTACACAGCCTGAAGGCCCGACTTTCACAGTCATCACAAGCCCAAGTCAAAAACGGCATCGGAATCTAAATAATTAAAGGGAACACACGCCTATTAAACTGAGGGCGGATTATCAATCATAATGGTCATGACCTGAGAACAAAATACAGCATTGTGCACGATACTGAAAACAGAGGCACAGAAACACCTGAGAACAAAAAAAATATTAAAACTGATACGGTAATGCATGAGAAAAGTGCACATAGCGACGATCCTCCAAGAACAATTAGTAGCAACAAAGAGACCAACTCTTCCAATGTTGGCACGTGAAATACGTCTTTCAAAAGCATTCAAGTTATAAGTTACATCATGTCAGAGAGCGCTTCGCCGGAGTGAGCTCATTCCGACAGCATGCTAAAACATGTCGGCGCAGGCACGCTAACAACGTACATCTCTACAAAGAGCAAAGTAATAGTATGCTGGTTAAATTGTGACCTGGGGTCTTATGTGGGGGTGAAGCCCGGGCTGTTGACTTCTGCGGCGGGACTGGCCAGACACTCGTTGGACCTCAGACTGGCCAGAGACCTGAAACTGTTGACGGACGTGAGAGACCCGCACAGACCGCGCAGGGACGGCGTCTGCTCTTTTCCTGCATGGCAAAAAGAAAGTCAAGCACCAGTGGCTAGAATCGGATTGAAACAAAAAAAAAAAACATTCCCACACATGTAATAAAATCAGTGCAGCCAAAGAGAAACACGAAATGAAAAACAGACTGTATTAAATAAATGTGTAATAAATTCTTAAAGTAGTTGAGTACTTCTGCAGCATGGAAGGCTTTGCTAGCGAACGTTACTCGTTTACCTTGGCGGGGCCAGTGTGGTTTGACCTCAAGCGTTAGCGTGTGTGACGGTTCGAGGGACATCTGCGATAGGCTCATGTCCGTAGGCAGATTGTGAAGGCTCTTCCTGCGCGACAAACAAGATTGCACAACGCTTCCAGTCACGGAGGAAATTCAATCAAGTGAACAACGGCAAACGTTTATCAACAGTGATCTCTTTTCTCTGCTTTGAGCAACATCAGTTGGTAGTTGACGGTGGTAGCAGACCACAAGGAAAACGAGTTGAAGAGCACTGACGGAAAAATAGTATTCTTAAATGGTTCGGATGAGATTAGGTGAGGGTTTTGGATAAAGTGGAAGAAATTTCCATTTCTGTGATTTTCCTTTTTTTAAATTGGCAAATTGCTTGTACAGTGAAGGGACCAACCTTGCCCTGAATAGTGAAAATCAAGTGGTTGACGACCACCCAAAAGGGCTGTTATTGCCTGAGGATGCCAGAAAATGGCGGCAAATCACTATTTTTCTATTTGGCAGTTGGCCTGACTCGGTTGAAGCTTTTTCCATCAGTTCAACATAACTGCTTGGCACCAAGATACTATCAGATGGTGCCAAAGCAAAAACACAACATATTTTAGTTTTTCAGCACATAATGGGGATAGGTTAAAAAAAAAAAAATCTTTAAAAAAATGGGCAAATGCTGAACCGTGTGGGTTTACATGATTTAATTTTAGTTTTATCAACCGGTTGCTAATTTCTCTCATTATTATTATTATTATTATGGATAAATAAATACGAGCTGAGTATTGTTATTTAAAACAATAATAATACATTTTACATTGCTTCCCATGAGAACATTTCTTCTGAAAGTACTTAGAAGTCAAGCAGCTTTTGAATGTTCCACTGTATTAAAACAAAAAAAATCCCTTGACATACTCCTCCCACTGTCCGGGGCTCTTCCTGTACAGCAGCGTGTCCAAGGCAACGGCGTTGGCGTCCAAAGCGTCAGGAGAAGGCCACTGATTGGTCAGGTGGGCCGTCAGCTCCTGTCGCGACCGCAAGTCGTTGTTCTTCAACACGGTCCTGAGCACGAGACACAAATCGTTCACCAAAGGAGTTTTGATTTGATTGACACTAAACATGTTGTTCATCCATCATGCCATATTTAGAGCCATTTCTAATATTTTGCCCTCTCATGGAGCTAAATAATGCAACCATAATTAGAAACTCCTCATGACAACTTTAAATCACTGTCTCCAAACGAATGTGTCGGCATTATTCTTAAATTGAGTGGGTTAAGCCTCATCAGCCTTTGACGTGCACACATCCACCCTCGAGCCCTATTACATTTCAATAAATGCGACTTCATTTGCATTTAATCATAGTGAGAGCGCCGCTTCAGCCCCACGAGTCGTCTTCAATTAAGAGATTTAGGCGCCTACATTGAATTAGTTGTCACACAAGGGAACTAAAGGCTTTTTGAATGCAACTCTGCAGCGTACTAAATGACCACCGAGCCGCTTGCCCCGCCTCCGCAGACTCACAGTTGATCCTGCAGTTCCAAAATGATGAACTCCAGCTGCTCCTTCTCCAGCGAGTGTGACAGGTGTGTGTCCATCAGGTTCTGCTCAAGAGCTTTGTGGTGCGACGACGCCTCCGCCAGCTGCGCCTCGCGCAGACGCACCAGCTCCTCCAGGTAAGCCTGACATGAAAAGCAAGACATAAGTCATTAGGATTTACTTGCTTTTTTGGGGTACTAAATTGTACCAGTGAATAGTAAGGGATGATTCATGATTATGTCATCTGGGTGCCAATAATTGGGAATCATCATTTAGACAAAAGTAGTGCTCCGTTTAAATAAGTTGTGATTCATTTAGACCAGGGGTCTGCAACCTGCGGCTCTGGAGCCTCTTTAGTCCCTTTCGGCTCCCTCTGGCTCTTTAAAAATGAATTAGTAGACATTAATATATATTTTTTTAACATATTTTTATTTTTGGGATAAAATATTCTCGAAATTAATTAATGATTTAGATTTTTTTTAAATCAATTAAACATTAAAAAAAAATGTCAGTGTCCATGACACATTTACGTTGTCAGAAAAAAAGTAAGACGAAAAGTAAATTAAAAAGTTGTAAAAATTACCTAAAAATGTCCAAAAAGTGATTTAAAAAGAAAAGAAAGCCAAAAATGTCAGGGAATTTAAAAAAAATTAAAAGGTAGAAAACATTCATAAAAGCAAACATAAAATGCCCCCCCCAAAAAAAAAAAAAAACCCAAATGACCATAAAATATCCACAAAATTGCCAAAAATGTCAGAAAATTGCTAACAAAAAAGGTAGAAAAAAATTGCCATAAAATTAGGCAGAAAAGAAAACATTTGAAAAGTATCTACAAAATGTCCAAAACCAAAAGAAGAAATTCCGAAAACTACCATAAAATGTACAAAAAATTGCTCAAAATATCAGAAAATTGCGAGCAAAATGGGCAGGAAAATAATGTCAAAAAAAAATAGCCATTAAAATGTCTCAAAATGGAAGAAGAGAGGCAGAATTTGACCATAATATGGCCATAAAATTGCCACAAATGTCAAATCTGACAGAAAAGCCTAAAAATATCTGAAAAATTAAGTATAAAAAATTACAAAAACAATTTTTGGGGGGCTAATATGGCTCTTTTGACAGGAAAGGATGCTGACCCCTGATTTAGACAAAAGCAGTGCTTTAACGCCAATTAAAACCCTTTCGAGGGGCACACAATTCTTAAAAACTGCTACTTTGCAGTCATTCCACTCATGTATTTTTCTTATCTATGCTCAGGCGCACCTTCTGCTCCAGCGCCAAGCGATATTTCTGCTCAAAGCGCTTGCACTTGCTGACCAGGTTGCTCTGCTCGGTGAAGATGGAGGCGGCCGTGGCCACCTTGTCCGGGGTGCTGTGCTCGCTGCCGCTGCTGCCCAGGGTGCGCATCTCCTCCTCGTCGCTGCTGATGCTGTCGCCGCTGCAACGAGGGGAGGGGAGCGATACCCGCGGCCTGGTCAGCGCACATCTGGCAACACGGCGCGCCTCGGCTGGCTCGCGTACCTCTGAGTGAACTTCAGGTAAGGTGTGTAGTCGATGACGGAAGGGCAGCTGACGTCCAGACCCTCGCCTTTCAGGCAGAAGCTAAGGAGATGAGAGAGGATGATGGAGGGGGGTCGGTAGGTGTTAAGACAATATGTCCCTCTGACCTCATCTATGGGACAACGTCAGTACCTGAAGTCGATGGTGTTGAGTCCAATGAGCGTGTCGGCCAGAAGCCCCGCCTCCTCTCCCAGCATGATGGCCCCCTCCTCATAAAACCTCCTGCAGTCGGGTTTACTCACATTATTGCTCCTCTTTTTTATTATATTTCTATATATTTATATAATGATAATAGTCGTGTCAAACTGTAGTCAAATTCAACAGTGCGACGTAAATGCCTTTTTGACAATATTAATATTTGGCTCGATTGTGCAGGGTTAGCTAATGCAGTGCGAAAAAGTCACACACTCAAACCTGGTCGTTCTTATGTCCCTCAGAGCGGATGAGACGTATTCAGACAGTCTCTTCTCCATTAGAACCAATCGGATCCAAGCTCGACCCTATTGACAGGAGATGATTGTTTTATTATTGGCATTTGCTTCCGAACGTTTTTCCAATATGGAGAGAAAATTGGAAAAGAAATCTGAAAAACGCAAACGGGTGAATTGATGAACAGTAAAGTGCGTATATGAGGGGGATTACTCTGTTTTATTGCAATACTCCTTGGAAAGTTTCCACTTGTTGACTCACAGATTTATTTCTGCAATTAGCCTAAACATTTTGCTAAGTATTGTTTTAAACGACAATATTTATGTACTGGAAAGTGGCGATTGTAGATATTTTTTAAAGTAGCTGCCTAACATAATTCTTCACAACGTCAACCCCCCAAAATTCTTGACAATAATATGTTCTGTGCAGCCCAACTAGTCTAAATATGGTATTCTGGTTAATGTTGCGTTAGTGGAATATGAGTTAAGGAGCAAAATCCAGCAGTTTTTATCAATATCAGAAGGCGGCCATTTTGCCACTTGCTGCCGAGTGAAAATGACATCACAGTTGCTCGGGTCTTAGGTGGCAACCAATCACAGCTCAGCTTCAGAGGACAGGTGAGCTTTGATTGATCGTTGCGTGAGCCCCGAGTAACTGTGATGTCATCTTCAGTCGACTGCAAGCGGCAAAATGGCCGCCCCCTGAGATGGATAAAAACGGCTGCATTTTGTTGCATAATTCATATTCCAAAAATGTAATATAAATCAGAATGTCATGTTTTAGACCAGCGAGGTCACATATAACATATTACTGTCAAGAAATATTTAAGGTTGCCTTCCCCTTTAACAATCATTTACAATCTGAAGACCACATGCACGAGGTCTAACTATAGTGTTAGCGAACCAGCATTGCAGCTATTATTTGTTTTGTCGGCTGAAACTGGGTCGTGTTCTTTAGCCAAGCGTTCCTGGCTGACCTTTCCATTTGCTTCTTTAGAGTGGATAACGCAAAGTAGGCTAAGAATGCCAGATTATGGACCATTTTGGGCTCAAAATTGAGTCTCACCTTAGCTTTGGATGACCGCACATTCTCCATACTCTCAATGCTTCGAATGCAATTGTGAGGGACTTTACTGCTGGCGGCTTTGACAAAATCCCAGAAACTCCGGGAACTCTCGTAGCCAAACCACGTTGTCTGACCTGAGACAAGAACAATGTTTGTAGAAATGTGTTTACATTTTGTCAAATCACGCATAGTTTGTGTGCGTTTTTTTTAACCTTTCAGTCGATGGTTGAGGATATGCTCTAGGATGGACACAAAGTTGACCAACTCTGCAGATGAGTCATCCATGCTCTCGAAACAAGAGTGGTCCAGGAGAGTTTTCACTGAAAACCTGGAAATAAGAGATTTGGGGATGGAGATGGAGACTTTGAAATTGTGGTTGTCTTTGCCCGTAGGTGTGAATATAAGCAAGAATGTTAATACTGTATGTCCCCTGCGATTGACTGGTCGTAAGGTGGTACTCTATGGTTTCTAAGTCAGATGGGACAGGCTCTAGCTCATCCGCAACCCTAATGAGGACAAGCACTACAGAAAATGGATGGAAGGTGGCTTTTGTCTCAATAACACAGCTGGCGTCTATCCGCCCCAGTTGCAATAAACCGACTCTGTCTAATCAGATTGCACCTAATTTGGAAGGAGGGAGATTTAATGGACTCGGCTGCATAGTGTGTGTGTGCCCAACTTGTTTGTAGACCTTTTACATCAATCAAATGATCTGACTTCCCTCCCTCCGTTGCCTAGCAGCAGTGTTTGCAATGCACAAAAACACACTCACCAACGTCATCTCGTTTCCACTAAGATCACCAGCATGAAAGTAAAAATCGTAAGCGCCTACTTGCGTGTAATATTATGCAGTTTCCTTTAACATGTATATTGTTGGGTAGGCACTAGGCAGATTCGGAGTTTCAGACCCAGTTCTTCTGACTGTGAGGCAGACGTGCTAACACTATGCCACATGGTGAGGGGATACTGTACATGTATACCAATTCAATTAAAGTTCACAAAAACTAGCGAAAAAACAAACTAAAACATTTTCGTTCATGAAATTATTTTTTTACTGAATATAACTGAAACTACATTTTACTTTAATAAAACTAATATAAAAACAAAAAACTAAAATAAAGCATTTTAAAAATAAATTTAAAAAACAACGCTCTATAAAAATGCCAAAACTAAATTAAAAATCATTAGGAAAAATCCCAAACTATTAAAACCTGATATACAAGACAAAGATTTTTTTTTATTCTAGTTAAAACTATTTAAAAAATTATAGCTATTGCTCGAAAAAAAATTTTTTTTGCTGATTTAAATTACCATTTTCTTACACTAGTGTCACTCTCGAGTCTGTGACTGTCAGATGACTTATAAAAAGGGTGAATAGTTGTGCTTTTTTAAAATTCGATTTTTAATATTTGCAGTCACAAATGTAACTCCAAACACTCCCACATTCCACATCCCAGTTCGCCAGTCGATCCCAGTGCATTTTTAGACAACCTATGGCAAGGAGGCCTGGATAACGCCGAATCGAACCGTGATCCACAGTGAGGCTAACCACTAATCAACATGCCTTCAGAAGAGATTATTTCAATTCAAAACAACGCAGGTAATGCGAGAGCTGCCACAGTGAAAATTTGAATTTCCATGCCTATGACTAATTGTGCTTGAATCTAAAGTCGTGTTTAGAGACATCACAGGGTGTGACGGTAGAGGCAGGTCAGGTGTGTGACGCTCAGGTGCTGTTTTGATTGCAACATGATGAAGATGGTGATGATGATGAAGAGGAGCAGGAGGAGGTTGATCATGATGGGTAGTGTACTTACCGGCATACGGTCAGCAGGTTCCTTCTCTCCACCGCCGCGCTCCTGCCCGCTGCCCGCTTGCGACTGACGTACAGCCCCGCGCCAAGGGACGCCATCACCCGCACGAGGCCAGCCTGCCAGCCGGAGGCGGTGCTCACAACTTGCAGCGGTCAGCTACAGCTACTCTGCTTGCCTACGTCACAGGGCATAGATGAGGGGGGCTCGAACCGGAAGTAGTATCAAGTTACACTCCGGGGGAAATAACGCTATTTCCGGTGATGATTTTCAATATCAAAGCTCAGTGGGGTAAGATGCGATTTCTCCCTGTTCTCCACCCCGAAAACAAAATATGACATGATTTTTACACTCAAAATGTGGAACTACATTGTCTTCCGCGTTTGTGAATGCAATTTCAATGATTGGACACTGACGTTTTTCTGTCGTGACATTATTGTGAAGAAGCTAATATATTTGGTTTCTAAATGTGCCCCTTATTTTATTACACACGACTGCGATTAGCAGTCTTGTATCTAACGCCTGTCCTGAGCCGAGTGAGTGTTTTTGGTTATTTTTGCGGATTGTGTCCTCAAACGACTTGAGACGATGAGTAAGTAGTGCGACACCCGTTGGAAGCTAAGAGGATCGTCTTGTCTCACTAACATCAAATAGTCATGTGACCGCAAAATACACACGGAATAGTAATAAACCCCATAATAAAGCAGTATCGTACTTCATTTAAGGCCTTTATCATGCCAAAAGTTCCGGAGGTCCTCGTTTTACGGCGGAATTCCGCTCTCACGGCGGCGACGTAGTCCGAATGTGTACGTAAATCGAAACATGCGTACACGGGGTTTATGCTCATGGCTATCGTGCATAAGGACTGTAGAATTTTATGTCTCCCCCCCCCCCCCCCCCCAGAAAACTTTGATCACTGCACACCGATTGTTTTTTTCCGTCTTTTTATATTGATTTTCTTTTTTAAACATAGTTTCTAATACCAACCCCCTGACTGGGCGACTATTTTACAAAACACTAGTATTCTACTAAACAATACAAAATAAGTGTCTCCCTCTCCATCACTCTTGCTAGTATAGAGTTAAGGTGTCAGAGGGTTTAATAGACACAAATTATAAACCCTACCTTTGGCCACCATGCGGGGATTCTTAACTTTTACAACCTTATCTTACAAAATTATGTGCACACCCGTTAGACACTTGCACGCTCTTCTATTTTATCGCCCTAGCTCCATATTTACCTTTGTCCTTTTTGTTGTGTAATCATTTGGACTTTAGCCAATAGCAGGACAAGACATGGATCTAGGAAGGAAATTGTGTGCTTTAAGTAATAATAGGTTTAAAAAATAAAAAAAAAATAGAACTGAATCAAATAGCATACTTTGCTTCATTAGCATTATCAGGACAAACATCTTGCTAGTCACGCAACGGTGTATATTGCCAAATATGTAATGCCAATTACTATAATTAAGACTACCAATTTTGCAAAAATACTGTAGGAGGTGGGGTGACATTTTATTCAACAGGAACAAGTTTGAGTGTTGAAACACACATTGACCCTAGGTGCAACACTCCTGATGAAGTACGTTTATTGAAAATTGTAGATGGGTGGGAAGGCCTTTATAAAATGCTAAACAATGTTAACAGTATATTGCCACTTCAAGTGGAGTTTGAAACAAAATAAAAAAGACTCATTGCGGAGCATTTACATCAGCACAATTGAAGCCACAGATTATTGTTGTCAAAGTATCTCCACAATCATAACACAAGATTGTCTGTCTTTAAAAACTGTTTACTGTGACTGTTTACGGGCTTCGGTAGGTGCTTCTGTTAGGTTCATCGACCATGAATGCCTACACGCTTCAAATTACAATTTATGAAATTTTAATTAGCTCGATTTTGGCTGCCCCGATTAGACTAACCTGATCGACGATATTTATATAAAAAATGGCCGCCCCCTGAGACGGGTTAAAACGGCTGGATTTTGATTCACAACTCATATTCCACAAATGTAATATTAATCAGAATGTCATGTTTAGACTAGTGAGGTTAATTAACATATTACCGTCAAGAAATGTTTACGATTGACTCCTTTAAGCCTCATTTTATATACTTAGCCTTCTTTTTTTTTAAGCATTCAAATCGGCAGTGTTAACACTCTTCTGTATGGTGTGTCAAATTTAAAAGACATTTATAGGCACTTAAAAATGCATCGTGTACAAAGACTATATAAAGGTGGACTTATAAAGGTGATAAGGGTCACTGTTTTGACGTTAACATTTAGTGGGTCTGTCAGTTAATAAATTCACTTTTAACCATGATGCCTAATAAACTGCCATTATGGTTTGACATTGCAGTGTGTTTGCTGTGATGGGTTAAATACAGGTCTATTTTCCTGTGTGTACATGACAATTATTATTTTTATTTTTTTAAATCATGCTGATCCTGATATCAAGTGAGTACGTGAAAACAACAAAGATGATATGTGGAATCAGATTTGGGGTGGGGGGGTTGTGTCCAAAGAGCAGCTGAGCAATGTGTTTATTCTTGTGCGCCATTATTACAGCCACGTGAGAGGGATGGAAGAGGAAGGAAAAAGGGGGCGTGGAAGGGGTGGTCATCCGTTGGCCTAGGTGTGAGTCTGTGTGTGTGTGTGAGATCGCCATCGCTGTCAAACATTAGAGCCAGCGTGTGGAAGGAGGACAACAGCGCACGAGGAGCGGGGGTGTCTGTGTGTGATCACCGAGCCTGTCAAACATCGGAGCCCTGCGCGGAAAGACAACAGTGAGGTGTGATGTTTAGACTTTCCACTGGGTCATGGGTTCATTTCCAGCACGGACTCATTTTTGTGAGCTGATTGTACACCGTCTTCCCTCTTGACAGGGGCCAGACATGGATGAAAAGGATAAGAACCGGAAAGATATTTATTTAAGGTAATGTTTTGTGACTAGCTGAAGATAATGCAGTCAAGTTTGCATTTCAAAGAACTTGAGAGCAATTCGATTGACAGTTTTATATTTGATCTAGTGATCTCAAAGATGAGGCCGGCAAAGGTAAAAAGAAGAAAGAAAAAAAGGAAAAGTTACCTATGGTTAGTGCCATTGAACTGGTAAGTTATCGGTCCCAATTTTGTGCAGCTCCTCAAATGCCTTGAAATGGCTTGTTTTAAAAGCATTCTTCTTTTTTCACTGTGCACAGTTCAGGTTCGCAGATTCCAAAGACATTGCGCTGCTCTTCTTTGGGACCCTAATGTCGATGACCCACGGGGTCGTGTTGCCTCTTATGTTGGTTGTGTTTGGAGATATGACAGACAGCCTTGTATCGAATGCTGCATCAGGTTACCTCAACGCCAGCAACTCGAGTGAGTTCACAGAAACACTCGGTTACTGATTGTAATGACAGACCGTTACAACACTTGTTTTTTTTTTCTTTCCCCCAGATATCACTTTCCCAAACAGCACCATACAGGAAGAGATGACCGGGTAAGAGTAAGATGACGCCTCGTAAATCCATCTGATCTGATTTCTGATCTTTCCATCGCCTTCCAGCTTTGCCGTCTACTACTCCATCCTCGGGGCACTCGTGCTGGTGGCTGCCTACATGCAGGTTGCTTTCTTTACGCTGACAGCCGGACGGCAGGTCAAACGCATCCGGAAGTGTTTTTTCCACAGTATCATGCGACAGGACATCGGCTGGTTTGACGTCAACGAGACGGGAGAGCTCAACACTCGTCTGACTGAGTTAGTAACGTGCACTCACTCGCCTCTTTGTTAGGTACAACATTTTTCTGATGGTGTCAACCGAAACTGACTTGTTGTGGAAGGTGCTACTGTTTTGGTTAGCGACAGTTCATATAGACTCCGCAGTGAACTCTAAATGCTCAAAGTGTGAACAATCATATCTTTGATTAAAAGTTATGAGCTTAGTTAGTTACTCTGGAAGTCAATCTGATGCTCAAGATAAATTGACTGACATTTTGTATCTACGTGGACAGCGATGTCTACAAGATCCAAGAGGGTATTGGAGACAAGGTGGCCATGTTGATCCAGTGCTGCGCCACTTTCATCACATCCGTCGTCATCGGTTTAAGCAAAGGATGGAAGCTCACTCTGGTCATTCTGGCCATCAGTCCCTTGTTAGGTGTCATGGCTGGACTTTTCAGTAAGGTAAAAGCTTGACTTTGGTCCACCCTAGCCAGCCTTAACCCTGGAGAACCCAAGAACCATTTTCTTCTTTGGAAAATGATGAATTATACATCAAATGACTGCTATAAGTTCACTGAACACAAAAATATGTTTTTTCAATTTTAACCCTTGTTTTTTGAACTAGCTCAGATTTGCTAATTTATCAAAATATATATATAAAACATACTCCTAGGCATTCTGCAACATGATATGAAATAGATTAACAAAAAAAACCCACAATTTTACCATCTGATGGTTTGCTGAGAAGATGGTTTTGTTTGGATTGATTTCCAGCTCAAAAAAACAGCATGATGCCAGCCATCTTGTCACCACCACTCTGGCTCATGTAAGTGCAATATTCAGCCACTAGATGGCCCCATGCAGGGGTCAGAAGTGGCACTCTGGACTTTTGAAGTTATTTGTAAAAAGTAAAAAAAGGGCTTTGTTATTTGAGTAGCAGAATTTATAGGGGCCAAATTTGACCCCGTGGGTTCTCCAGGGTTAAGCTTGAAAGCAAGCCTATTCTTGCCGAGCTCATACTGTAAGGCCTTTTGCTAGATGCTGGCGTCATTCACTTCGAGAGAACAGACCGCTTATGCCAAAGCGGGTGCAGTGGCAGAGGAAGTGCTTTCTGCCATCAGGACAGTGTTTGCTTTCAGTGGTCAACAGAGAGAGATTGAGAGGTTTGTGTAATTATCAATCCCCAAAACATGTCGAGGTTTGTAGAGGTGTGGAGGATATTGCTTTAATACCAGGAAGTTATAGGTGTGGTAGAGTTCATATTTGTTTTGTCTCACAGGTATCATAAGAACTTGGAGGATGCCAAAAATTTGGGAGTCAAAAAGGCAATCAGCTTAAACATCAGTATGGGCGTCACCTTCTTATTGATCTACCTTTCTTACGCTCTGGCCTTCTGGTACGGGAGCACGCTCATTTTGAGTAAAGAGTACACCATCGGGGTTGTACTTACAGTGAGTAGCGGCATGAAGACCTCAAACGTCAAACATTCAGAAGACTCACCAAAGTCTTTGAAGCCAACAAATGAATGTTTGTGTCTTCAGGTTTTCTTTGCCGTCATCATTGGAGCGTTTGCCTTGGGACAGACCTCACCTAACGTCCAGTCATTTTCCAGTGCCCGAGGAGCTGCACACAAAGTTTACCGTATCATTGACAATGTAAGGAAATCTATATTTTCTCCTTCGCATTCAGAGAGATGGCATTTCCTTTTCTGTCCGGCTGCTGTCAGTTTATATTAGTGAACGTGTGCGAGTGTATTCTGGCGCTGCATGATGCAAGCTTTGATATATCCAGCAACCTGGAGGCTGGAATTTGCTCTAATTGGAGCACCCGCTGTTTGACTGCGATGACTAAATCGACCCGCCGTTTGCCTTCAACGTACAGTATTCACCCAAATTTGCATAACAAGTATTTAGCAAAGTGACACTTGCTTATTAAATTCACCTAGCGGGTCCGATTCATTTAGATAATCACAAGGTAGCTTTTCTTTACAGTCCATGCTTAGGAACTCAAAACAACCTCAGACAACAATGACCTTGTTAATGTGAACATATCCCGAGCAGAGCGGCTAAGCTGTATAAATAAACCTGAGCTTTGTTCAAAACTTTGTTTAACCTGCACAGCAGACAGTCTTCCTCGCATTGTCTGTTTAGCCTTTGTTTAGCATCAGCCCTGCTGTGACCAAACTAACTAAAAAAAACTAACAGAAACATTTGACTCCACAGATACCAAGCATCGACAGCTATTCAGAGAGCGGCTTCAAGCCCGACTCAATCAGTGGGAATATAGAGTTCAAGAACATCAACTTTAACTACCCCTCCAGGCCAGAAGTTAAAGTAAGCTCCTCACTGACCAAGTATAACTTCATCCGATACGAACCCCCCAGCTACATATTTATACTCCAAAACGGTCATCGCTTGCAGGTATTAACCAACATGTCCTTGAGTGTAAAGAGTGGACAGACCATCGCCTTAGTGGGAAGCAGCGGCTGCGGGAAAAGCACCACCATCCAGCTGTTGCAGAGGTTCTACGATCCTCAGCAGGGATCTGTACGTGCATCATTCTAAACCCTTATTACTCAAAAGATCAATTCAGTCACTTCCGAATCCACTTGCGTCCCTCTTTCTAGGTATCTGTTGACGGTCATGACATCCGTTCTCTCAATATTAGCTACTTGCGAAAGATGATCGGCGTGGTGAGTCAAGAGCCCGTCCTTTTTGCCACCACCATATCGGAGAACATCCGATACGGCCGAACCGACGTGACGCAGAAGGAGATCGAGCAAGCCGCCAAAGAGGCCAACGCTTACGACTTCATCATGAACCTGCCCGATGTATGACTATCGCGATTTCACCTTAAAAACAACTTTGCGCTTTCTACACTTGCTAACCATGAGACTGTTGTTGCTGAGCAGAAGTTTGAGACGCTGGTTGGGGATCGAGGGACTCAGATGAGCGGAGGACAGAAGCAGAGAATTGCAATTGCCCGGGCGCTAGTTCGTAACCCCAAAATCCTTTTACTGGACGAAGCAACATCTGCTCTGGATGCCGAGAGTGAGACTATCGTGCAGGCTGCACTCGACAAGGTAAAAAGTCACAGTTTCAAATGTTTGGGTTTCCGCCATCGTGTAAAAGGAATGAAAGAGGCATCAGGTGCTTGTTGTCTCCCCACTGGAGATAAAAAAAAACGTTTGGATATCTCGGGGTCTTGTTACCATTAATCAACTTTTCTTTCTAAAGTCAAACTTTTCAATCATTTGTGCAGGTGAGACTGGGTCGTACCACCATAATTGTGGCCCATCGTCTTTCGACGATCAGAAACGCCGATATCATCGCTGGCTTCCAAAATGGAGCCGTTGTCGAGCTGGGTACTCATAATCAATTGATGGAAAAACAAGGCGTGTACCACACTCTAGTCACTATGCAGGTAATGTGATCACAAAAACACATTTGCGGGACAACCTGTAACCAGAACCAGAACCATCAGTCTTGTGCTTTACTCTCATCTTTATCTATCATGTAGACGTTTCAGAAAGCTAACGATGAAGTGGAAGAGGAGGAGGAGGAAGAGCAGTGTGAAAAAAGCCCAATTGACAAAAGTGTCTCTGGCTGCCCTCCATTGAGGAGGAGGTCTACAAAAAGTTCCTTTGTTGGTTCGGAGGGGAAAAGAGAAGAGAAAGAAAATGTGGCGGATGCCAAAGATACAACAGACGAGGTATGCTCGATATAACGAAATTGTCGCAAAGAATAAAGAGGAGGCATGATACGGCTCCTTTTCCGTATTTCCTGCAGGATGAAAATGTTCCCCCAGTGTCTTTTCTCAAAGTGATGCGTTTCAATCTTCCCGAGTGGCCTTACATTCTCGTCGGAACCATCTGTGCTTCAATTAATGGCGCAATGCAGCCCCTGTTTGCAGTCATCTTCTCCAAGATCATCACTGTAGGATTTTTTTTTTTTTTGGCAACTTAATTTTTTTTTGGGGGGGGGGGTGGTGTAAATAATTGATGTTTGAAAATGGGAGTGTTAAAGGAATGAAATCTGTCTTCTCTTTCCACCTTTCAGGTGTTTGCTGAGCCAGATTTAAACGTTGTTCAACAGAAATCTCAATTATTCTCCCTCATGTTTGCTGTCATTGGCGCTGTGTCTTTTTTCACCATGTTTTTACAGGTACGCATCACACACACGCACATTCCAATGTTATATATAATATACATAACTAGAAAAATTCCCGCGGAAATTTTGAATGGGACTGCTGACTCTTGTAAATGAGCTGAACAGTTTAAAATTTAAACCACTGGAATCGCTCAAGAAAGGTGGAAGTTAACCATAATCAACATCAACTAAAAATATCTCACGGTCCCTTTAAGAAAAATGCACTTTCACGCACACACATTTGACTTTGTAAATGAGCTGAACAGTTTAAAATTTAAACGAGTGGAATCGCTCAAGAAATGTGGAAGTTAACCATAATCAACATCAACTAAAAGTATCTCACTGTCCCTGAAAATGTATTTAAAAAAATGTAAATGAGCTGAAGAGTTTAAAATTTAAACGACAAAAATCGGTCAAGAAATGTGGAAGTTAACCATAATCAACAGAAACTAAAAATATCTCACTGTCACTTTAAGAGCGCACACACATTTTTGACTTGGAGCCGTCACGTGCCCCACATTCCATTGAGATTGTATGAGAGACGCACCCCTTGAACAAAAGCCTCTCACGACTTAACGGTTCGAGATACAGATTCAAGAAATGGCTCGTTAGAACGGCAAGGGTTTGGGGAACACGAGCATGTTCTCATTTTTTTAATCGGATGAAAAATGACCAAATGAGAGCAGGTTGAAAACTTATGATTTATCAGAAATGCAGGGGTAAAGGCGCCTGAATTTAACATGGAAGAGATAGGCGAGTTGGTCCGACTTGTCCGAGCTTAAAGTGAAAATAAAGGTACTAAATGACACCTTAGCCAAATAAAAGTTAGTTTGTCTGAAAGAAGACACTCGTGACTACAAAATGTGAGAATTTGATGTCTAGTGAGCAAAGATTGTGGCCATGGTGACGAGTTGAAGTGAAACTTTTGCAAATAGAAGTAGACTTTTCTTTTTCCCGCCACTCTAAAGCTTTCATTCCTTAAAAAAGATTTCGACACTGAGCTAAAGATGGGAAAAATTCCTACAAAATGAGCTAAAATTCGTATCGGTCGGATAACGTATGCGTGCGCAGCGTGTTTTGGAAAAAGGTGCTTGATCTGTAATTTGTTCCCCCTTTCTCCATTCATTTCCTATGGGAGTTTTTTGGGAGTTTTTGGGGAATTGCGTCGCCATGGTAACTCGGAATTCCTAGAAAAGTAATGCCGCACCGAGTCAGATCGAGCCGCATCGTTTGATACCTCATTTGTCCCGGTGCGATCTACGGTATGGGCCGCATTTTTGCGGAAAAATCGCGGGATTTTCTAGGGTGGAGAGTAATGTGTGCTGCTTTCAGCAGTCCCATAATTATAATTGTGTCAAGGAAATTTCCCCCATTGATGGTTCACCTTCAACTGGGGTGTTTAGTTTATGTCAGTGTCTTGTTTCTGTTACTTTTACAGGGTTTTTGTTTTGGTAAATCCGGAGAGCTCCTGACTATGAAATTGAGACTTGCTGCTTTCAAGGCCATGATGAGGCAGGTAAGCGAAACAATTCATCACCAGACTGAAAGGTTTTGTTACTAATCTGACTGAGTAAATATATGTGCCTTCAGATCAGGTTACGAGGTAATGACTAACATGTAGGCATACATGGTGACATCATAAATATAGTAATGTGGGGCTTAAACAGGAACAATTCAGAGGGGCAAAAATGCATGCAGAACTAATGATATGCCAGCAGCGTTTCAAAGTAGTGTTAATTTTATCTGACATTTTTAAATTTAGTCTCAGTTTTAGTCCTATTTCAATCATGCTTGTTAGTTCTTATCATAGTCAACCTCATCCCGTTTTTATTTAGTCCATTGTTAGTCAACTATAAAGCTAGCATTTTTTAGTCTTTATTTTAGTCCAAGGAAACATAATTTTATTCCTCTAGTTTTAGTCAGGACAATCATTTTACCCCTGTATATATATTTATCAGCAGATAATGTTGAACATTTTAGATCTAAAACTGTCACAATAAAATGTTCTCATCTTTTTGATGAAAAACAACTTCACATACAATGACTGTATATCAGCAAGTGGCTACTATGGCTCCATGCTATGAGCTAGCAAGTTAGCCAGCATTAGTTAGCGGTCGGATTAACATTATTGTTGGAACGTTACAGCCGTTGGATTAATGTTACGTTATAGCTATAATTTACTTCTTTTTTTTTTTTTTAACCTTTCACTGTGAATCCATCTCCTGTCCGTCCCATGTGTTTGTGCCTAGCTGCAGATTTGAAAGGGAGCGTGTCATTATGTGTCACATGACAGTGACAGATGATCAGAGACCAAATGTTATAAAATCATAAATGTTCTCGTTTTTGTCCATGATTTTAGTCCAAATACATTTTCATCTCGTCTTCATTAGTCGACCAAAACGCATTCTGATTCAGTCCCAGTTATTGTTTATTAAAGAGGGTTTTAGTCCGGTGAAAAATGTGTGTTGACGAAATTATTTTTTGTTTAGTTTTCATTGACGAAATGAACGCTATTTCAAAGAATGAATTCAACAGGCACTTTAAAAAAAGAATTACGTCTCAGCTTGACACTTTTTTTTATAGGCTCCAATATATAGACTTATGGCAAATATAGAAGGGAAAAAACGGGGTTTTCAGTTTCCTAAACCCCAAAACAATACATTCAAATTAAACAGAAACTTGTTTTGTTGTCTTAGGATCTGGGCTGGTTTGATAACCACAAAAACAGTGTTGGAGCACTCACAACCAGGCTGGCTACAGATGCTGCTCAAGTACAAGGGGTAAGGGTCCGAAGGGATTCCCCCACACATACACCCGCCATCATTTTTCTATGCCGCCTATCATCTTTCCTCCTTTTACTCAGGCTACAGGAGTACGTCTGGCCACACTGGTCCAAAATGTGGCCAATATGGGTACCGGTCTGATTCTTGCCTTTGTGTATGGCTGGGAGCTGACCCTGCTCATATTGTCGGTGGTTCCCGTCATGGCAGTGGCAGGAGCTGTGCAGATGCGGTTGCTAGGTGGGCAAGCCGCTCAGGACAAGAAGGAGCTGGAGAAGTCTGGAAAGGTGGGCGTTTGATGTCGGATAGCTTGTTGACTCATTCGTTGCCAATGACGACTATAGACGTCAAAATTTGTTTTAACTGTAGTGAAGTCTTCTCTAAATAACGGAAGCTCAAGGTGGGCTGGAAGGGGATCGTATTCATGTTTATGCAAGTATACAACTTTATGTCATTGGTCTCTCCAAGGCTAACCCTAAGTTATTTCATGCCGTCTCCTCAGATCGCTACAGAAGCCATCGAGAATATTCGTACTGTTGCATCTCTGACCAGAGAACCCAAGTTTGAGTCTCTCTATCATGAAAACCTCATCGTTCCATACAAGTACGAGAGACCTTTAAATCCACTGCCAAAAGATAATGAATTTGTCTTTGAGAGATCTTGGCCTCATTAACGGTTATGTTTCTGTCTTTGCAGGAACTCCCAGAAAAAGGCCCACGTGTACGGTTTTACCTTCGCATTTTCCCAGGCCATGATCTACTTTGCTTACGCAGGATGTTTCCGCTTTGGAGCTTGGCTCATTGACCAAAAACGAATGGATGCCGAGGGAGTATTCCTGTGAGTAACATCTTTTCCTGGGTTATGATTCACCATAGATAAGTCCAGCATTCACGTGTTTTGTACTTTGACAGACGATAAAGCAGAAAAAAAAAATCCAGTAGATAATTCTACATAACTGGGCTATATATTGTAATCATTTACCACAAGTTCAAAGCATGTGTAGTGCAATTGCAAATGTGATAATGCAATAACTTATGCATGTGATGGGAGCTCCACCTTTCATACTACAACTTTTACATGGAGGTCAAAGTTCATCACATTGAGCATCTACAGAAGCTAAACAATATTTATATCATTAGAAATGCATACACAACTGACCAGCCACGACAATATGACCACTTCCATAATGTAACAAGAGCTGTATGGAAAATTCTGCCTTTAAAAAGGTGTCAATCAAAAGCAAGCATTATAATTAGGGGTGTCAGGCGATTATTTTTTTTTAATCACAATTAATCGCATGACTTCAATAGTTAACTCACGATTAATCGCAAATTTTATATCTGTTCTAAATGTACAATAATTTTTTATAAACATAAAAGTGGAAAAAAAGTTAATCTAATAGAAACATGGCTGCACCCTTTCGTCATTGATACAGTAATGTCATAATTCATAAAATTGAGTTAAAATTAAAAAGATGTACTGTACTGTAAAAAAACAAAACATGTGCGATATTGATTTGTGTTGAGATCATTTTCTGCCACTAAATGGCAAAATTGCATTTGTAAGACGTTGGTGACAGCTCAGTGCATTTCCTTTTCATATTAAGAGCTATCCAATCTTTAACATAAAGTAACTTGTAAAAGTCTGCACATTTTTTTTAATTGTAGAATACAACTTGAGCCCAGTCCCCACAAATATATGCATTATTATTATTAAATTTATTATTGCTAAATTTTGACAGGCTTTCCAAGTAAAGGGCGGTCATTGATTACGTGTTAAAAAATTTTTTAGCGGCGTTAAAGGAACTTTAAAATAACTCAATATTAACACACTAATTTTGACACCCCTAATTATTATATTATTAAGTGAAGACATTTTGAATACACCTCTTTATATTGCTTAGGTGGTCACAATAAATCAACACTCAATCAAATATTGTCTCGCCCAGAGTGATTTCAGCAGTCCTGTATGGCGCCATGGCTCTCGGAGAAGCCAATTCCTTCACTCCAAACTACGCAAAGGCCAAAATTTCCGCTGCGCACCTCATTATGCTTTTGAACACAGAGCCTGCCATTGATAATCTCTCAGAAGAAGGAGAGTCACTGGTATGCAACAACCAAACCCCACCTGATTGTTATGTTTGATCCCAGACATATTGACGACTCTCGGTCTTTGTCCTTAAATCTCCAGGACCGATTTGATGGCAACGTGCGCTTTGAGGACGTTAAGTTTAACTACCCCTCACGCCCCGACGTAGCCATCCTTCGAGGGCTCAATCTGAAAGTGAGCAAGGGAGAGACGCTGGCCCTGGTGGGAAGCAGCGGCTGTGGGAAAAGCACCAGCATCCAGCTTCTGGAGAGGTTCTACGACGCCACGCAAGGGAAAGTGGTGAGGAGACACGCACACACAACTAGATCCCGCCACTTCACCTACCCTCTGTGAGCTAATGGTTAGTGTTTTTATAGCTGTTAGCCGTTTTATAGACTGCACTCCACTGGTATGACCTTGGACCACAATATTTACTTAAATGCTGCTCCTGAGTTCATCCTGATCGAATTACTGTTGCTGCTGAGAGACAAAACATTAAACGTACTGTATCACTTGCTAGCTCAGTCGTAATTTCAAGGCCTCCGTGGGAAGAGTACCCAATCAATTTTAAGTGAGGTTCAAATTGTTCGAAACCTGCACCACGTAAATTCTGCTTGAGACTTGACTTCACCCATTTGATTCACATCTTATGTCATTTTCTTTCTTTCCCAGGTGATCGATTCCAAGAGTGTGAAAGAGCTGAACATTAACTGGCTGAGGTCTCAGATAGGTATTGTGTCCCAGGAGCCGGTTCTGTTTGACTGCAGCCTGGCGGAAAACATCGCCTACGGAGACAACAGTCGTGCTGTCACTATAGAAGAGATTAAGGCAGCTGCTGAGAAAGCTAACATTCACAGCTTCATAGAAAAATTGCCAAAGGTAAAAAAAAAAACATCTGGCAACCGGGGTCTTGATCAAAACTCTTAAGTCAACCATTTCTGCCTTAACCCTGGAGAACACAAGAACCATTTTCTTCTTTGGAAAATTATGAATTATACATTAAATGACTGCTATAAGTTCACTGAACACCAAAATATGTTTTTTCCATTTTTAACCCTTTTTTTTAAACTAGCTCAGAGTTGCTATTTTATCAAAATATTTATATATATAAAACGTACTCCTAGGCATTCTGCAACATGATATGAAATAGATTAACAAAAAAAAACACAATTTTACCAGCTGATGGTTTGCTGAGAAGATGGTTCTGTTTGGATTGATTTCCAGCTCAACAAAACAGCATGTTGCCAGCCATCTTGTCACCACCACTCTGGCTCATGTAAGTGCAATATTCATCCACTAGATGGCCCCATGCAGGGGTCAGAAGTGGCACTCTGGACTTCTGAAGTTAAATTTGTAAAAAAGAAAAAGAAGGTCTTTGTTATTTGAGTAGCAGAATTTATAGGGGCCAAATTTGACCCCGTGGGTTCTCCAGGGTTAAGATGAGTCAAAAGAAACATCTCAAAGCCATTTTTGTAACGCTTGCCTTGAAGACATCATACATCATGATTTTTGCTCAATTGTAATGTTCCCTCGAGCAGAAATATGACACCCAGGCAGGTGACAAGGGGACCCAGCTGTCAGGGGGTCAGAAACAACGAATAGCCATAGCCCGAGCCATCCTCCGTAATCCCAAACTGTTGCTTCTGGATGAGGCCACGTCTGCACTCGACACTGAAAGCGAGAAGGTAGGTTTGTTTTTTCTCATCTGGGATTGTGGCATTGATTTGCATCCCTATTGACTTTTGTCCTCCCAGGTGGTGCAAGAGGCGTTGGACAAAGCTAGCCAGGGCAGGACATGCATCGTCGTAGCCCACCGTCTGTCCACCATCCAAACCGCAGACCGCATTGCCGTCTTTCAGGGCGGGGTGGTGGTTGAACAAGGGACACATCAGCAGCTGCTAGCTAAAAAGGGCGTCTACCACATGCTGGTCACCACTCAGATGGGCCACGGGAGAGAATGAGGGAATCACCATTTTTTTTGTGAAGTATTTGTGAGTGACTGAATTTACTACCTCAGCATTGGGATGAGTTCCAACTGAGTTGTTTGACTCACATTCATTTATTCTGTACAGGTTCACACAAGTTGCCTAAATGTTTCCTTGCATGTTCTTCACAATATACAAATATAAAATTTGAGGCAGGTTTAAATATCTCTCCAAAGAAGAATGTATTACTATGTTATTTTTGTTCTTCCTATTTTTGTATGCATTATTGTACTGCCAGTCTTGTTGGCATTTTGTTTATTTGTGCCATGAGCACCAATTACTTGAGACAACTAACATTAACAACACACTGCATTACATCTGTCACCGGACATATACTACTGAAGAACTGTAATAGATCAGATAGATATATTGAATGTAGTATCTAAGTTAAGAAGCTTTATTGAATGTGAAAACATTTAAATTTGAATGCAATTGTAATGTATTTGATTTGAGTTTTTATTTTTATTATTAATTCAGTTCACACTCAGGTCTGACGAAACCCAAACACTGTGAGACTCAGTTTTTGTTAGGTTTAGCCACAGGCAGGGTATGGGATGTTGGGTGCACATTATTAACTCATTTATTGCCATTGACGGCTGTGGACGTCAAAAGTTAATTTTAACTATTTCTATTAGTTTTCCACTTTTGTTAATAAGAGTATGAAAACCTAAAAAATATATATATTGAACATTTAGAACAGATATAAAATTTGTGAGTCATGTGATTAATTACAAAAAAATTTGATCGCCTGACGCAATAAAAAAGAAGATTATGAAAAATGAGGGCTGCCAGGCGCTCATTTTTTAAAATTGTAATTAATCGCATGACTTCACTAGTTAACTCACGACTAATCACAAATCTTACATCTGTTCTAAATGTAAAAAAAATCTAGGTTTCACACACTTGTTAACAAAAGTGGAAAAAATGTTAAACTAATAGAAATAGTTTAAATGATTTTTTGACGTCTATAGCCGTCAATGGCAGTGAATGAGTTAACCATCAGTCAGATCAGAATTTATTTACTGTGATAAATCAACAGTTAGAGCACTTAGACATTTTTAGAACATGACTTAAAACCCATTTTTATTCTTTGGTTTCCAAATAGGCATAAAACTTTGCACCTGTTGGTCTGTTTTATTGTTATCTTGTTTTATCGTTTTATATTTTCTGCTTGAGTATTTTTATCTGTGTACAGCACTTTGTTCCTGTTGTGGTTGTTTTTGAAATACTTTGTAAATAAAGTTGAGCTGAACTGAGATTCAACACGCTCACATTCACACTTACGGACAATAAGCACATATACCGTACCTGTACACATTAAAGTGATGAAAGAATGTAATGAGAGTCTTGAGGTGTTTGAGGACGTTAACGCATATTAATTAAAACAATGTCTACATCATTTTAGCTGTGTGCTGCCTCCTATTGGCCAAACAGACAACACACGCATCATATTTGTAGATGAATTAAGTTATTCCCTATACTATAAAAAATAAAAACAAAATACACATTTGGTTTCTCGCAGAAGAACAGCATTTATATTTAGCAGTAATAATCTGTACAATCTGTAATATGTATTGTACAATACCCTTTAAAGTAATCTAAAATTTTCCTATAGCTTTGCTAATGTGAACTGATTGCCAAAAAATGTTGAATTGGAGAAAAAATGTATCATTTTACAAAAATACACACTTACCCTGAATGTTGTATTGTTTCATAATTTTTAAATGCCAGAAGCTGGCGGTTACTGGCACACCACAATGTATTTGCCTAACTCCTTATCTTCAGTATGCCATGGATGGGGAATATCTTGCTTCTCCAAATCATTTGTGTCGTTTCCATCGTTAATGCTCCCTGGTTCACGTTCCTCGATGTCGCCAAGTCCACAAGATCTCAACTGTCATGGACTTTACCTCTGTATTGACATCTCTTTTTTTTTTCTTTTTTTTACATTGTGGCATCATCTGTGAAGGTTTAAAGAAAGTAACAAGTCAATTTTGATATAGGAGTAGACAGTGTATCTCTTTTCAAATGTAGGACGTAAAGGTAAAAATTCAGAAAAACAATTATTTAAGTGAAGTACATGAAGGGCATGAAGAATTTACACTTTATTACTTCCTAGTATTGGACTTCACTGTCACAACTTAACAGATCTTCATTAAATGTGAAGGCATGACAATAATCCATCCATTTGAAAAAATTAAATATAATCCGTAACTTATTTAACTCAAAGTGGAGTTTGTACTCACTGAGTGAATGGATTTTTTTTAGGATGCTGGGTTGGGTGATTCAGGTAATTCATCAAGTTGATTTTCAACAATGAAACAGCATAAGAGGTGGGAAGAAGTACATGGGTAGATGTGTCTTCATTTGTCTATGGAAACCACAAGTTAGTTTTGAGTGGGACTCAAAACCAATCATCAAGTCACAGTACGAAGTGTAGGACCGCCTCTCGAAACAACACTGTACTGTCACCAGTTAGGTACAGCTTTGTTTATGTTTTTTTTTTCAGCCAGTGGAGGGCGTATCGTAACGGATGGCAGCGCTGGATCAAGTTGGAGCACAGCCGAGGACGTGCAGGTATGGCAAAAATGACACTTTTGATCGTTCAAAAACGTTTAGTCCGCTGAGATGTTACTAAGGCGTTGGAACTATGCAGCAGCTTTTTACGTGTAGAACCGGGATCATTGCCTAAAGTGAATTTGTTCATATCTCTCGTTTAACGGAGGTTTAAATAAGTCAAGCAGTAAGCGGCTGTTGTTTTTCTAAGCTTCTTTGCGTGGCTGTTATTTTATCTAAATAGTTTGCAACCACTGTAAATTGTTTTGATAAGTAGGCGGAGTGGAGTCGTGTACGAAAGCAGGAAGGTATGGCAGGAAGGGTTTTGTGTTTACCCAGGAAGTATTCTGCTCCGTTAGCTCGGTTGCTATATCACGCTCAACTGTAGCACACAGCCGATACAGAGATGAAGAACAACTATCTCACCGATTTAGAGTCATCATATTTTTACAATTACTCATGAGATTGAACTTTGAACTAATCGTCCTGGCTGCCAGTCGGTTCATACCCCAATTAGACTAAACCCAAATATATGGTTAAGATGACACAGGAGAATTAAGAAATGTAAAAAAAATATATATATATATATTTTAAAATTATTATTATTATTTTTAAATATGTTAGAAATATCTGGACTGAGGTGTCCGTGGAGCAAGTGGCCTCCATGCATTTCTTCATGAGGATTGTTGATAAACATGCATCGATGAGCGTTCTAAAAAGCGCAAAGGGTTAATGGGCCCTCATGACAAAAGAGATAAGGCTAATTCCATATTTTTGAAGCAAAGTCTGGTTCAGTTGACAATACAAGAAGAAATGGTCTAATAAGTCAAGTTATGAAACTGAATAAAACAACCCAAAAAAAAGATTAGAGCATCGTTTTTCCCACCAAACCTGAGTTTAGAAAAATCCTTAGTCCTTCCAATCTTCAAACAAATACGAATTAGGAATGCATTATTTAACAGTTGAGCAATACGTGATCCCGTCTAACAGGAAATAAAACTGATTGCATTCTGTTTTGTTCCATTTTAATGTCAACTTGCTTACAGCTAAAGGTAAGGTGTAACTTAAGATTTCAAAGGACGTCTTCTTGTTAGAATTTATGTAAACACAATGATGATTAGATGTCTGTTTGACTGGTGTGGTATTGAAAATTTGAGCTTTTGATGTAAGGTTTTTGGACACCAAAAAGACTAGCTGGTGAAACTGGCTAATGTGGACCCTTTTAAAATACATGAATAAATTACGATGGGTATTAGCATGAACATTTATAATTATGAACCCGGTATGTAGCCCAGCCCCGTTAAATTAATGCTAACAGGTGTGGTGGTGGATAAGAGTTAACAGTTCAGAAACGAGATTACAACTTAATTAAAAAAATAAAAACTCACATACGAACCTGAAGCTGTTTAACCCAGTAATAGAGTCGAGCTAGTAGGTTGGGAGAGCGTTTTAAAAATCAATACGTTAACGTATTACTTGTACAAAAGCATGGCAGAATTAAAGTTTGGAATTCACAGACAGGAACGCATGCGCACTAGAGCATGACAGCTTTACATAGAGTAATGTTGTATTACACTGCCATCTACTGGCCAAATTGACAAATTCAAGCTTTATAGAAGATGGATGGACTTATTCTGATTACATTTTCTTTGTTTTAAAAAATATATATATATATATAATTACAGTATTAATACCTCATCATTGGATAGGTGTCTACATTATACCTTTACAAATATTAAGTGGTCTGTGAAAATCTTTTGTCATGGCTTCATTTTTAGAAAGGACTATTGATTAATTGATTTTTTAAATGTTATTATTGATTGCAAAATGACCCGGCGTCTTCCTCTGACAGGCCCCAAACATGGGTGAAACAGACAAGTTACAAAAGGACGTCCCCAATCACAATACAGATATCTATTTAAGGTAATATTCTGGAGCACTTTAACAAACCAGTTGACTGTCATATTAAAAAAAGTGAATTCAAAATTGGAGTATCTGTAATATGTTTTTTTTCCCCAAGTGAGTACAATAAAACAGGAAGTAAAAAGAAGAAAGAAAAAGAGGGTAAAATGGTCACAGTTGGACCCATTGAACTGGTATGTTGTCTGTCTATCTCTATCTCTCTCCTTTTTTTTTACAATTAGAGACTAATAATGACAATTCCCGGTTACATGAGCACAGTTCAGGTTTGCAGATGGCATCGATGTTATACTAATCATCTTCGGGACGGTGATGTCGGTGGCCCATGGGCTGGTGTTCCCCCTCATGTGTGTTGTGTTTGGGCACATGGCGGACAGATTTATACTTTCCTCAGCCATGTCTAAAAACAACACCCGCTACTTCAGTAAGTTCACAGAGACAGCAACAAATGGTAGCCTTACTTAACGACAAATATTACACCTTATTTTCTCTATTTTCAGTGTCCACCAACAGCACCTTACAGGACGACATGGCTGGGTAAGACCAAGAAGTCAGTTTACACTCAACTGAGGCAGGTTTGACAATTTGTTTTTCCTTTTCCAGCTTTTCTATTTACTTCGCCATCACAGGGGTCTTGGTGCTGGTGGCTGCCTACATGCAGGTTGCTTTTTTTACACTGGCTGCTGTACGACAAGTCAAGCGCATCCGCAAGCGTTTTTTCCACAGTATCATGCGACAGGACATCGGCTGGTTTGACGCCAACGAGACGGGAACACTCAACACTCGACTTGTTGAGTGAGTGATTTCATTGCATGTTCCATTCTGCAGATATGATGAATTGAGCCGCCTGTTTCCCAAAATGTGTCTTAACCCTGGAGAACCTACGGGGTCAAATTTGGCCCCTATAAATTCTGCTACTCAAATAACAAATACCTTTTTTTTTTTTTACAAATTTAACTTCAAAAGTCCAGAGTGCCACTTCTGACCCCTGCATGGGGCCATCTAGTGGATGAATATTGCACTTACATGAGCCAGAGTGGTGGTGACAAGATGGCTGGCAACATGCTGTTTTGTTGAGCTGGAAATCAATCCAAACAAAACCATCTTCTCAGCAAACCATCAGATGGTAAAATTGTGGTTTTTTTTGTTAATCTATTTCATATCATGTTGCAGAATGCCTAGGAGTATGTTTTATATATTTATATATATATATATTGATAAATTAGCAACTCTGAGCTAGTTAAAAAAACAAGGGTTAAAATTGAAAAAACATATATTTTAGTGTTCAGTGAACTTATAGCAGTCATTTAATGTATAATTCATAATTTTCCAAAGAAGAAAAGGGTTCTTGGGTTCTCCAGGGTTAAGGAAACTGTTGAGTCGTCACTATATGGCGAACTGGGTTTAACTGCCCACGACTTAAGACGCTGAACTGGGCAAAAAATATGCCATTTTAAAAAGGTGGCAATGCTATAGTGGCTTTACAATAATTCATGATCATTCATTTGTCCGGGCAGTGACATCTATAAGATCCAAGAGGGCATTGGAGACAAAATGGGGATGTTAATCCAGTCGCTTTCCACCTTCATTGCATCTTTGGTTGTTGGCTTAAGCATAGGATGGAAGCTCGCTCTGGTGGTCCTGGCCGTCTGCCCCTTGCTGGGCCTGTCAGCTGGCATTTTCAGTAAGGTAAAACCTGCTCTTTGTCCACCTTGCCTTCATCCTGAAAAAAAATACCCTTTTCTTGCTAAACTGATATGCCTCTCCTTAGGTGGTGACGTCATTCACCGCTAAAGAGCAGGCTGCTTATGCTAAAGCGGGCGCGGTGGCACAGGAGGTGCTTTCTGCCATCAGGACTGTGTTTGCCTTCAGTGGTCAGCAGAGAGAGATCCAAAGGTTTGTGGACGCTCCACCTACAACTATGGTTGGAGATGGACATTGTGCTTTTTCCAAACATTAGCTTTTGTTTTATTTTTTTCTGGAAACATTAGCTTTTAATTCTCAGGTGTGATTGACAGTGTTGCATATTGGATCTCACTATGTGGATATAATAAGTCTACACACCCCTGTTCAAAAGCCACATTTATATGATGTAGAATAATAATAATATAAATCATTTTAATACCTTTTCTACAAATCCAATAATGAATGCTGGATGGTTTGAGGTTGATTTGTCCATGAATGGTGGTATATAACTTGTACTCCTTTTTATATCACAAAAACCTGGCATTTGAACAGGGGTGTGTAGACTTTTTTTGTAGCCGCTGTTTGGCTAGAAAAACTAATTCTTTCTTTGGTTTATGTACTGCCAAACAGGTATCGTAAAAACTTGGAGGAGGCTAAGAACATGGGAATAAAGAAGGCGATGAGTTCAAACACTGCCATGGGTTTCACCTACATGATGATCTTCCTGTCTTATGCTCTGGCGTTCTGGTATGGGAGTACGCTGGTTCTGAGTAAGGAGTACACGACTGGAACTGTACTCACAGTGAGCAGACATTGAGAGAAATGTGAATTTTATTACAATACAATTGCCCTTAAATATAATTTCAATACTAACAATAATATTTTTGTGTGAAGGTTTTATTCGCTTTAATTTTTGGAGCAATTGCATTGGGGCAGACATCACCAAACATCCAGTCGTTTTCCAGCGCCCGAGGAGCTGCACGCCAAGTGTACAGCATCATTGATAATGTAAGAAGAACGAGCACATTTTGAACCACAACTGAGCTCAAAAGACAATTTGACTTCACAGAAACCGAGCATCGACAGCTACTCAGAAACCGGCTTCAAGCCCGATTCAACCGATGGAAACATTGAGTTCAAAAACATCCACTTTAACTACCCCTCAAGGCCAGAAGTCAAAGTACGCTTGTCATACTATTAAATTTCATCTGAACATACTAGAAATCCAAACTTTGCATGATTGGCATGTTACGATTTGCAGGTATTAAACAACATGTCCCTTAGTGTAAAGAGCGGACAGACCATCGCCTTAGTGGGAAGCAGCGGCTGCGGGAAAAGCACCACCATCCAGCTGTTGCAGAGGTTCTACGATCCTCAGCAGGGATCCGTACGTGCATATTTGTGAAAAGTTACTACATCCATTTTCTTCCCTGGAGAACCCAAGAACCCTTTTCTTCTTTGGAAAATTATGAATTATACATCAAATGACTGCTATAAATTCACTGAACACCAAAATATATGTTTTTTCAATTTTAACCCTTTATTCCCTAATTTAGGATTAGGGGCTAATTTATGAAAAAAAATATATATAACATACTCCTAGGCATTCTGCAACATGATCTGAAATACATTAACCAAAAAAAAAACACAATTTTACCATCTGATGGTTTGCTGAGAAGATGGTTTTGTTTGGATTGATTTCCAGCTCAACAAAACAGCATGTTGCCAGCAGCCATCTTGTCACCACCACTCTGGCTCATGTAAGTGCAATATTCATCCACTAGATGGCCCTATGCAGGAGTCAGAAGTGGCACTCTGGACTTTTGAAGTAAAATTTGTAAAAAAAAAAAAAAAAAAGGTCTTTGTTATTTGAGTAGCAGAATTTATAGGGGCCAAATTTGACCCCGTGGGTTCTCCAGGGTAAAAAAAAAAAAAAAGAAGGACAACACCTTTCAAAACAAACAATAAAAGAGAATACCTTTCTCTCCCAATTTGAAGGTATGTATCGATGGTCATGACATCCGTTCACTCAATATCCGCCACCTGCGAAAGCTGATTGGCGTGGTGAGTCAGGAGCCCGTCCTATTTGCCACCACCATATCCGAGAACATCCGATACGGCCGAACTGACGTGACACAGGAAGAGATCGAGCAAGCCGCCAAGGAGGCCAACGCTCACGACTTCATCATGAACTTCCCTGATGTATGACTCTATTGATGACTTCGACTTTTTCAAAAAAAAAAATCACGTCAAGTCACTGATGAGATTGTTGTTGTTGAGCAGAAGTTTGAAACGCTGGTTGGTGACCGAGGGACTCAGATGAGTGGAGGGCAGAAGCAGAGAATTGCTATTGCCCGTGCGCTGGTCCGTAACCCCAAGATCCTTTTACTGGACGAAGCAACATCTGCTCTTGATGCTGAGAGTGAGACTATCGTGCAGGCTGCACTCGACAAGGTACAAACACAGACCGGCGTTCATTTGCATATTAGAGAATTAATCCTGGAGAACCCAAGAACCCTTTTCTTCTTTGGAAAATTATGAATTATACATTAAATGACTGCTATAAGTTCACTGAACACCAAAATATATGTTTTTTCAATTTTAACCCTTGTTTTTTGAACTAGCTCAGAGATGCTAATTTATCAAAATATATATATAAAACGTACTCCTAGGCATTCTGCAACATGATATGAAATAGATTAACAAAAAAAAACACAATTTTACCATCTGATGGTTTGCTGAGAAGACGGTTTTGTTTGGATTGATTTCCAGCTCAACAAAACAGCATGTTGCCAGCCATCTTGTCACCACCACTCTGGCTCATGTAAGTGCAATATTCATCCACTAGATGGCCCCATGCAGGGGTCAGAAGTGGCACTGGACTTTTGAAGTTAAATTTGTAAAAAAAAAAAAAAAAAGGTCTTTGTTATTTGAGGAGCAGAATTTATAGGGGCCAAATTTGACCCCATGGGTTCTCCAGGGTTAAGTAGATCGTACACCCCCCCCCCCAACCCCTCTTGATATTTCTATTGACAGTTTTATCATTCGTGCAGGTGAGACTGGGTCGTACCACCATAATTGTGGCTCATCGCCTCTCAACTATCAGAAACGCCGATATCATCGCTGGCTTCCAAAATGGAGAAGTTGCAGAGTTAGGTACTCATAGCCAATTGATGGAAAAACGGGGCGTGTATCAAACCCTCGTCACCATGCAGGTAACAATTGCATAAAAGCACCGTGACACATTTAGGGGACATTTATCTAATATCGCAACAATATATACCTGTGTTGTGATTTTCCCATCTTTATCTTGTAGACCTTCCAGAAAGCCAAAGTTGATGAGCAGTGGAACAGCGAGCTGAATGAAAAGAGCCCAATAACCAAAATGGTCGATGAATCTTCCATGAAAAGGAGGAAGTCCCCAAAAGGGGTTTCCTCTGCTGCTCTAGAGGGAATGAAAGAAGAGAAAGAAACATTGCTGGATGCCCAAAACGAAACAGAAAAGGTGACATTAGTTTATTTGAATTTTGGCAAAGAATAAAGTAAAACCTGATTCAACATGTCTTATCTCTTTTCTGCAGGATGAAAATGTCCCACCAGTGTCGTTACTCAAAATTCTGCATTTGAACCTTACTGAATGGCCTTACATTTTGATGGGGGTCATCTTTGCTGCCATCAATGGATTATTACAGCCCCTGTTTGCAGTCATCCTCTCAAAGTTCATTGCTGTAAGTGACAATTTGTGTCCAACTGGATCACATGTTTTCCTGGAAGCAAAAAAAAAATCAGAATAAGATAATCATCTTTCTCTTTCAAATTTTCAGGTGATGGCTGAGGCTGATCAAGAGCTGATCAGAAAATATACAGAATTTCTTTGCCTCATGTTTGCAACTATTGGAATTGTCATTTTTTTCACCATGTTCCTCCAGGTATGCATACACATGGAAGAGGGAAGTCGTCATTCACAAGTATTGAATCCCATGTCCAATTGTGCTTGGGTCACATTTTACAGGGTTACTGCTTTGGAAAATCTGGTGAGATCCTGACGTTAAAACTGAGACTTGCAGCCTTCAAGGCTTTGATGAGGCAGGTAAGTGAAATCACAAATTCTCGGGACAGACGGTTTGCAATTTTTACCATTTCTCTGTCAGGACAATATTTTTTTAATTTGAGGAGGAATTACTTTATAGGACCTCGGCTGGTTTGATGACCACAAAAACAGTGTTGGAACGCTCACAACAAGGCTAGCCTCAGATGCTGCTCAAGTCCAAGGGGTGAAGCATTTGCAGTTTCTCACTCATACACATAGGTTTCTATTTCCTCAAACCCTTTACCTCTGCTCAGGTTACAGGACTACGCCTGGCCACGCTGGTGCAGAATATTGCCAACCTCGGCACTGGCGTGATTCTTGCCTTTGTGTATGGCTGGGAGCTGACCCTGCTCGTACTGCTGTTGGTGCCAATCTTGGCAGTGGCTGGAACTGTAGAGATGGAGTTGCTAGCTGGGCAAGCTGCCAAAGACAAGAAAGAGTTGGAGAAGTCGGGACAGGTGGGCATTTGCCATGTGAGGCACTCTTAAAACAGTTGGGTCAAAAATAACCCTATTATGGGTTAAAAAATTGACAGATCCTCTACTTGGCTCAATTTGACCCAATTTTGGGTCATAAAATTGGGTTGTATAGCATACAACAACCCAGAAAGTTGGATCAGATCGTCTATTTGGGTCAGTTTGACCCACCTTTGGGTCAAAAATTGGGTAATTTTCCATAAAATAACCAGGAAAGTTGGGTCAGATTGTCTATTTGGGTCAAAAATTGGGTCATTTTCTATAAAACAACCCAAAAGGTTGGGTTAAATCGTCTACTTGGCTCAATTTGACGCAACTTTGGGTCCAAAATTGGGTCTTTTTTTTTTTTTTAACAAAACAACCTAGAATGTTGGGTCAGATCTACTTAGATCAATTTGACCTAACTTTGGGTAAAAATAAATAAAAATTGGGTCATTTTCTATAAAACAACCCAGAAAGTTGGGTTAGATCGTCTACTTGGGTCAATTTGACCCAACTTTGGGTAAAAAAAATGGGGTTTTGTTTTGTTTTTTAGATAAAACAACCCAGAAAGTTGGGTCAGATCTACTTGGATTAATTTGGCCCAACTATGGGTTAAAAAATACAAAATCTAATGTTATTTTGTATAAAACAACACAGAAAGTTGGGTCAAATTAAACCATAAAGCGAATCAGTCCATTTTTGATCCATAAATAGGTTCCTTTTTGACCCAACTGTTTTATAAGTGTGGGTTAGTAACCATGGTATACATGTCATGTTTTCATGTTGCATCTCATCAGATTGTGACAGAAGCCATTGAAAATATCCGTACAGTTGCATCTCTGACCAGGGAACCCAAGTTTGAGTCGTTGTTCAACAATAACCTGCAAGTCCCATACAGGTATGTGAGGGCTGTCCATAAATGGTTGAAATGGTTCTCAATGTTTTTTTTTTTTTTTAAATGGTTCTGTGTATCTCTGTAGAAACGCCCAGAAAAAGGCCCATGTGCAGGGTTTTGCCTTCTCTTTTTCCCAAGCCATGATTTACTTCACTTATGCCATATGTTTCTGGTTTGGAGCTTGGCTTGTTGAGCAAGGACGAATGGATGTTGAGGGAGTATTTCTGTGAGTAACATTTCCTCTTGATAACCATTTCATGGGGCATTACAGTGGAAAAATAACTCCAGCTTTACATTTCCATTACTTATTCATCATTTATTTAAGTCAATTATGTATACTGTAAATCGATTGTCTTTCTCAGAGTGATTATGGCAATTCTGTACGGTTCAATGGCCGTTGGAGAAGCCAATTCCTTCACTCCAAACTATGCAAACGCCAAAATGTCAGCCGCTCACATCATGATGCTCCTGAACACAAAGCCTGCCATTGATAATCTCTCACATGAAGGACAGTCATTGGTAAGCAGCAAGAAGTGAGCTCCACAGCGGTTTGCAGGCTTACAGTATTGATAAATTATCTTTCTGGAAAATCCAGGACCAATTCGATGGTAATGTGTCCTTTGAGGGCGTTAAGTTTAACTACCCCTCGCGCCCTAATGTACCCGTCCTCCGAGGACTGAATCTGAAAGTGAGCAAGGGAGAAACGCTGGCCCTGGTGGGAAGCAGCGGCTGTGGGAAAAGCACCACCATCCAGCTTCTGGAGAGGTTCTACGACACCAAGCAAGGGAACGTGGTGAGAAAATGATTGCACCTGATTCTTTCGCATGATTCTTTTCTAAAATGTTATCGAGACTAGTTCCAAATTATTTACATTTAATAGTTTTTTATTTGGGGTATTTTTGACCTACCTTTGATCCAAACAACTTTCCTTGGTCTTAGTCATCTTGCTCAAATCCTGGACTATCAACTTTTCTCGACTTCTGGCATCAATGATGACTGACATGAGTTGTATTTTTATCGATTGTCCTCCAGATGATTGATTCCAAGAGTGTGAAAGAGCTGAACATCCACTGGCTGAGGTCTCAGATCGGTATTGTGTCCCAGGAGCCGGTTCTGTTTGACTGCAGCCTGGCGGAAAACATCGCCTACGGAGACAACAGTCGTGCTGTTACTATGGAGGAGATTAAGGCAGCTGCTGAGAAAGCCAACATTCACAGCTTCATAGAAAACTTGCCAAAGGTAAATCACATTTTTGTAAAAGAGGATATAATCATTTTGATCAAAACGCACACATTTGTCACTAGATTTTAAGAAAATGATCACATTGTTTTCAGTTACTATGGCCCTATCACTGAAAATATCCTAAAACATGGACGGGCAGCTTAAATAGATAATTTTGGCAATGTGTAATATTTTCCACGGACTAACTTTGACTTTGTTTACTCGAGCAGAACTACAACACTCAGGCAGGTGACAAGGGGACCCAGCTGTCAGGTGGTCAGAAACAACGAATAGCCATCGCCCGAGCCATCCTCCGTAACCCCAAACTGTTGCTTTTAGATGAGGCCACGTCTGCACTCGACACTGAAAGCGAGAAGGTGTTTGTTTTTCTCCTTCTTCTCTGGAATTACTTCACATTTGGGCTGCCTGATGTTTAGCTACATTAACTTCTCTCCTCCCAATTTTGTTCTCGGTCAAGGTGGTGCAAGAGGCGTTGGACAAAGCTCGACAGGGCAGGACGTGCATCATCGTAGCCCACCGTCTGTCCACCATCCAAAATGCAGACCGCATAGCTGTCTTTCAGGGAGGCGTGGTGGTTGAACAAGGGACACATCAGCAGCTGCTCGCCAAAAAGGGAGTCTATCACATGCTGGTCACTACACAGTTGGGTCATGGCAGTGAATGAGTAGACTAAGTTCATTATTTAGTTTTTAAATTTTCATAGGTCTCAAATTTCATTTAATAGTGGCCGTTTGTTAGAATGCACACTATTGTTTGCGTGTCTATTAGATGACGCACAGGTGAAAGTAGAAACATTCATTTAAGTTTTAGTCATTTCTATGAGTTTTAGTTCAGTTTTAGTTGATGAAAACTCAGGTTTTAGTGTTGTTGTTTTTTCAAAGTATGTCTTTTAACAAATGCACATTATCATGTTTCAAATTCAACACATAATTAGCTACAACATTAAGAAAATCAAACTATCAAACAAGAACAAAGCCTACTGATCTTTCTTAGCGATGACCAAAATTATAATGCATCTGTACTGTTGGGTTTGTTCTTTCTTTTTCTGATGTGGGCAACAGCAGCAGGTCTAAAATGATGCATTTCCCTCCATATTTCGGACAGTCGCTCAAACATATCAGTCAATATGACAACAACAACAAATTTCACTTGCTGCCCGGCCAAAAATACCTTCCAGTTCTCCACATAAAAGTAACACACGAACGCTAAAAAAATTGACGTTAGCATATAAGCTAACTTTTGCCTGAAGCTAGCTAGCTGCCTTTTTTTTTTTGCTAGGTGTTATGTGGAAAACTTGAAGCTTACTATGACACTATGAAATGTATCCCGAGCTGACTCTAAGGCAACGTGTAATTTACATACGACTGACAGACCACCCAGTAACTTTTTCGTCCATTCTCGCCTTGTCAATAAGAACTCGCACACCTCTCGTCATGTTTTAGTCATCAAAGAGCTATCGTTTTGCTCATCGCCTTCATCCTACTGTCTTGAAAACAAAATAATTTTGTCATCGTCAAAAACACCACTTGGGCCTGTTAAGTTGAACACAAATGTGATCTCCTCACATTAATTGTTCTGCCAGTCACTACAAAGTACATTGTTGGTATAAATAGATTTACAGATGCATTATTTGCATCAAATGTTTTCTCAGGTGCAAGGTATTTTGCGTGATTGAATCAGGGAGAGAGATTTGGGAGGGGAGAAGTAAAGATAACTGACATTAACAAACATAGTATAATAGATATGACTGAAATCAGATGAATTTTGGCTGACTTACTGACTGAAGAGAAGAAAGGGAAGTCTTAAGTGCATTTGAGGGGATTGGTGCGTGCCAATTCCCAGGGTTGTAATAGTTGCGCAATGCAACCTACTAGCCAAAGATGATGCAATGTATTATCAGAATTACATATTCAAATACACATTTTGTATAATAAAATAGCCTTTACTCATTATTTTCCTTGAAAGTACCGACATATCTGGTCAGACTAGCTGCACCCGTGCCAACAGATCCTACCTCACAATTGCTCTTAATTATGTTGCTGTTAATTATGTATCATTCTGGAATGTGGCCAGAGTAATCTGCATTGCCATTGCATGTGTTGCACTCGCAGAAAGTGCTACTTATTTTTAAGATATATATTGTGAATGAAATGTACTTTACCTCTGTCAAGTAATGATCATGTGTCACAATACATTATTTGTACAAATCTGAATAAAAGATGGTTGCATAAATGTGTTATCAACTTTGTTTCCAAATTGTGTCTCTGCCTTTCACAAAGAACAGTATTAGATGTAACGTGAATGCATTTGTTGACCTGAATGTCCTGAGGAAGAAGTAATTTTTTTTTTTTGATTTTTATTATTTAGAAGGAGTTGTACAGTTGCACTCACAATTCTTCAGTTCTCATTTTGGGGCAGTAGCGAATCAGTAAAGACTTGGACTTTGGACCCAGAGGGTCATGGAATTCCTAGCTTTCGTAACTGCTGTTGGGGTGCCCTTAAGCAAGGGACTGCACCCTTCTGAAACTCACCTCAACATATGTGCACTCTGACATCTCTCATGTACAGTAAATAAGATTTTCCCTTGCGGGATCAGAGTAAAATATATTCAATTAAACTTACATTTACAACTGAAGTCTGGTGAAAAGTGGTCTAGGCGGCAGTCCAGGCTGGGTCCTCCAGCAACCCAGTTAAATTGCTGAGATAAGAACCTCAGACTCCCAGATGGACATCCTCTATACATCCTGGCTACACCTACAGGTTCTGTTACTAAAGTTAAAGAACAGAACAAGAGAACAGAGGGCATTATAGAAACCAACATCTTTCATGAAACATGTCTTGCTGATGGTGATGTGAACCAAGCTCCTTTATTGACCCCTCAATTTAATTGGACATGGACTAAATGGCCAGCTCAATATCCTAATATTACTAGAAAACAATTTGACCCAACTTTGTGGGTTATTTTATACAAAATGACCCAATTTGGCATTTCACTGGCAGTGAGTCGAGATGACCGTAATTAAACACTATAGCTAACTTTTAAGCTAACATTTATTTTCCCTTTAAGGTTTTATTTGCTTTGCTTGTTGGAGCATTTGCATTGGGGCAGACCTCACCAAACATCCAGTTCTTTTTTCGCGCCCGAGGAGCTGCACGCCAAGTGTACAGCATTATAGACAATGTAAGAAAAGCAGAAACGCAAACACTCTTCTATGAGTTTTAACAACAACAAGAACAAGCCATGTGCACTCTTTTCTATGGATAAGACTTTTACTGGTCACTAAACGGGAGAAGAAATGATCATAAATCCTGTTCACGTACGCAGCAAAGCAAAACATTTTACTCACACAGGAACCGACCATTGACAGCTATTTGGAAAGCGGCTCCAAGCCTGATTCAATCAGTGGAAATATAGACTTCAAGAACATCCACTTTAACTACTCTTCAAGGCCAGAAGTGAAAGTAAGCTCCTCACGTACAATACCTGGGTTCTCCCTTACTGCGGTCACGCCCCCTCGGCAACACCGCGAAAAGCAATAGCGGAAGTAATGGCGACACCAAGAAATAACAAAACGCAGGAGACACGTAAATTTATGTATGCTAATATTTATTGAATGTCATAGTAATGATAGTGGTTTTATCGAATATTATATACTTTGGAAGAAATTGGCACAATTGTGTGTTTTAGTAAACGCTCGCTATTGTCGCGTCCGTTACGTCACAACCAGCACGCAGCTGTGGCAGCTCGAGGTGACGACGTAGCGGATTGGACGTATTATGTTTCCAATTCCTAGAGGGATTTTTTTTTCTTTGCCTCTCCAAAGAAGTAGAAAAGAGAGAAGAGATAAACGAGACAAAGGGTGCAGGGTGAACAGAAAGTAATGGGATTGGACCTTACAATAAATGGTAAATGGACTGCACTTATATAGCACTTTATTTAAACCATATGGTGTAAAAATGGTATAGATTTTTTTTTTTGCCAAAATGAAAAGAACAACTTTATTTCACAAGAAACATTAAGTAAACACTTTATTTTACTAGGCCACAAATGATGAGGCAGGCAAAATCTGTTCACCAGGCCTTGAATTTTACACGCGATAATTTGTGAAACTCAATAGTGTAATGTAATTGTATTATTTACATGATTTCCACTAGATTAATTAACAATAATTAACAATATTTATCTATTTATATTATTATCCCAGCTGACTTTAGGCGAGAGGCAAGGTACACCCTGGAATGGTTGCCAATATGCATGAGGAGAATATTCGAACTCCACACAGGAAGGGTGGATCCGAACCTTGAATCGCTCATTTGTGACACAAACATGCTAACATGCAGAGCATGTACAGTTGTGCAGACTAAATATATAAAATAAATATAAATAGAAAACAGAAATATAAAATATTTTTTAACAATATTTACACTCAATTTGCAATGTCTGTTCCATTTACATAATGCAATGGTTATACCGGTTTTTCCAACTACACGGCACCAGCTCAACAAGGTTCAGATGTACTTTGCTTTACTCACCTCTGTAGTGGTTGGCCTTCCGCTTGAAAATACAGTGGAACACTGAGGAAAAACATGCCCAAATGAAATAATCAGAAATGGACACAAGTAAGCCATGGTAAAGAGAAACACTTCAATCTAAGAAGAAACTAACGGCTGCAATGTAAAAAAAATTAAAAAACGGTTTGAATTCAACACTGCACTTTATTTTGGGGGTCTAACAGTTAAATTGCCTTTATGTTTAAGCACAGGCTGCCATTTTCATTCAAAGATTAGCAATATTCTCTTTTTTTTTCTCCAGAAAAAAAAAGGATTAACAATATTCTACTGAGAAGTAAATCATTTCCAGGGTTATTACAAGCCTACTCCATGACATCACACCATCATAAATCTCTCATATCGCTGGCATCCAGCCAATTTGTACTTTTTTTTTTTTTTTTTTTTTTACAAATTAATGACTAATCTTAAATGTTGAAAATGGCTCTTTGATAATGCAATGTTAACGTTTGAACAAACGTGCCGTTTTTGGGGTCTCCTGAAAAGTGAGAATTTTGGCTCTTCAGAAAAGTTGTTCACGCTGAGTTATCATCACCATTTATGGATTAATCTGATATTCTAGAGGTTTTCTAATCTGGTTTTAAAATCCTACATGTGAGTCACTTTATGAGTTTTTAATGACATCCTCCTGGCAAATGACTCTTGGGACTGTGTGACTTGCCCTGCTAGACAGTAACAGGGTAACAGTAGGAGCGCTCTGTTTTTTTTTTTGTTTTTTTTTTAGCTCTGATCTGAAGACAGAACTTGGCTAGGTAGTTCTGAGTCCTGTACAGCTCCGCTGTTTTATGGGGTTCCACAAGGCTCCATTTTAGGGCAGCTGCTTTTCTACTTGCTGCCATGGGTTTTCCTTTCATTGTTATACTGATGACAGTCAGACTTATGTACAGTATATGCTTTATGAACAAGGTTGTGTGGAGATGATTCAAATTTATTTACTTTATGTGTATTTGTTCATCTATTGTATCACTATAGTGGCAGGCAGAACAATTAAATGCTCTTCTACTAGAAGACCGAAGTTACAATACATAATATGGTTAAACAGTGCATCTACTTTCTTGGATTTTTTTTTTTGATGGTGTGGCTCCTTTGGAGCCCTGCTTTAGGGCAATTGAGGGTGGTGCCGGTGTGGGTGTGTGTACTCACGCATTCGCAATTCAAACCGACAAAGCTCTGTCAAACATTGCCGCACTAGTGAGGGTGCGGAACGGCGACAGAACAGAAGCACTCGGGTATAATTCCGTTTTGTCCCTTTCTTCATTAACGACGGTCATGGCTTAATTTTCCAGACAGCACCATTAAGAATTCCTTGCGAAACAAAAAAGATTTGGAGCTTTGTCATCCTCTGCCAAAACCTACAAATGGATGAAACGGACATGTTGCAAAAGAACCCAGCGGATATTCATTTAAGGTAATAAACATTACTGTAAGTACTCACTCAAACTGAATCATTTTTTTCATTTTTGACCCAGGGATCTAAAAAATGAAAAAGTCAGCAAGGCAAAAATACCCAAATTTGGTCCTTTTGGGCTGGTAAGTTTTCTGTCTCAATCCACAACTTTCTAACAACATTCAGCATTTTTCCTTTTTCTCCATTTGACTTGAACACAGTTCAGATTTGCAGATGGCTTAGACGTTGTACTGATTTTCTTCGGGACCGCGTTTTCCGTGGTCAATGGGCTTTTACTCCCCTTTGTGTGTGTTGTGTTTGGGAATATGGCCGACACGTTTGTACAGCACTCAATCATGTCTACAATCAACACCAGCCATGCCAGTGAGTTCAGAGATAGAAACAAAAAGCTATCTAACTTGACAACGGAGTATTACACCTTATCTTTTCTATTTTCAGATTCCACTATCGTAATTCTGAACAGCACAATGCAGGAGGACGTGAACGGGTAAAACAGAGTTGTTAAAGGTGTAAAATGTATGTGAATGTATGATGTTCAAGCTGCTAGCAAGATTTGAATGTAGCCTCACCCACATGCAAAAAAAAAAAAAGGAGAGCAATGATGATGACATGTCAAATCGGTAAAATTACCGAATGAACAATACTGAGCTCTCCAGAGGAAAAAAAAAAAATGAATGTAGCTTCACTTCACTCATTAATATTCTACTGTCAGGTCATAACAGTCTGTTTTAGCATATTTTTGGCGTTGGTATCTTCAAAATTGTCACTTTTCAGGAGAACCTAAAAACAGCATGTTTGTTCAACCATAAACGTTGCGTCATCAAAGACGGCGAGACATTTTCAACACTTTAGATTGGTCAATAATTTGTAAAAATAATAATAATAATAAAATACACCCACGTATGGAATTACCAATAAAAGGTTTTTGATAAAATATTAAATTTACCAAGCTGTGACTTATTAAGACTGGGCCCGACACCAGCAATATATTACAAATAGGGTAGTTTCGAACTTGACTTTTAATTTACACTCAATGTGACACGTTTGATGAATTGTGTTTCTTCCATACCAGTTTAGTCATCTACTACGCCATCACGGGGACGGTCGCTATCGTGGCTGGCTACATTCAGGCTGCTTTCTTTGCACTGGCTGCTGGACGTCAGGTCAAACGCATCCGCAAGCAATTTTTCCACAGCGTCATGCGGCAAGACATGGGCTGGTTTGATGTCAATGAGACCGCAACACTGAACACTCTCCTCGTTGAGTGAGTAACGTTTCAATTACAACCTCCATTTCAAAACAAAGTACTTACAACTGAGACCACCATTTCAATGAACGATTACGGCAATGGAAGTTCCCGTCTACTTTGCTGTATCGTGCAGAAACTGAAAGGGAACAAAATGTTAGGAATGTGTGTATATCCAATACCATGTTTTCTATTTTACTCCTCTCCAAAACGGAATAAAAGTCATATTTATAACATGTTACTTTAAAACCCTGGATAACCCACGGGGTCAAATTTGGCCCCTATAAATTCTGCTACTCAAATAACAAAGACCTTTTTTTTTTTTTATACAAATTTAACTTCAAAAGTCCAGAGTGCCACTTCTGACCCTTGCATGGGGCCATCTAGTGGATGAATATTGCACTTACATGAGCCAGAGTGGTGGTGACAAGATGGCTGGCAACATGCTGTTTTGTTGAGCTGGAAATCAATCCAAACAAAACCATCTTCTCAGGAAACCATCAGATGGTAATTTTTTATTTTTTTTGTTAATCTATTTCATATCATGTTGCAGAATGCCTAGGAGTATGTTTATATATATTTTTTTGATAAATTAGCAACTCTGAGCTAGTTCAAAAAACAAGGGTTAAATTGAAAAAAACATATTTTGGTGTTCAGTGAACTTATAGCAGTCATTTAATGTATAATTCATAATTTTCCAAAGAAGAAAATGGTTCTTGGGTTCTCCAGGGTTAACACATTTTACTATAAAATAAGTACAGAAGACACAAATGTATTACGAAGATAACTGATGGACATTTCATTCGCATGGACAGCGGTGTCTATAAAATCCAAGAAGGTATCGGAGACAAGCTGGGAATGCTGATCCAGACCTGTTCCACCTTCATCTTATCCTTCATCATTGGTTTAAGCAAAGGATGGAAATTTGCTTTGGTCATCTTGGCCGCCTGCCCCTTGGTAGGCTTCTCAGCTGCACTTTTTACTAAGGTAAATTTGATCTATCCTGCACAGTCTTTATGCTTAAAAAAAGGGGGGGGTTACATGTCTTGTAAAGCTTATATGGCTTTCACTTTAGGTGCTAACATCATTCGCTGTTAAGGAACAAACTGCTTATGCCAAAGCGGGTGCAGTGGCAGAGGAAGTGCTTTCTGCCATCAGGACTGTCTTTGCCTTCAGTGGTCAGCAAAGAGAGATCGAGAGGTTTGTGCACCATTTTATACGCTAGTAGGCTACCTTGTATTTTTTATAAAGGTGGGATAGTTATTACATCTCTCGCTTTATATCTCATTAGGTTGTGCTGGTGTATTAAAACTGAATCAATCTATGTGAAGAAACTATACTCCTTAATTTCAAGTCATCAATTCAGTTTTTAACCTTTTTTTTTCCCACAATCATCAAATTAGTGGTACTACCCAATTGGTCAATGTCAACAATACTCCCTATAATGGCAAAAAAATCCTGCGGCTCAAAAGACAGACTAACCTATTCCTGTAGACACCATCAAATATCTAGCTATTAATATCTCAGCAAAACTTAAGAGTTACCGTCACTAATCTAAACGCTACGGTAAAAATGAAAACTTGACCTCAAATTAGCTATTTATTTTTAATGATCCCAATTAAACCGAATGGTAAAGTGGTTCAAAATGCTTGACTCTGCTGTTGTAAATTTGTACCCTAAAAAATGAAATAGAATTAGCTTACCCATCCTTCAAAAAATAAAAATACACTCACATACAAAAAAATAACTAAATAAATAAAATAAAATAAAAAGAGAGAGCAATGATGATGACATGTCAAAATCAGTAAAATTACCGAATGAACAATACTGAGCTCTCCAGAAAAAACAAAAAGCAAAACAAAAGGGTAATTGACACACCCAGCTTCAAACATTATTTAGCTACAAATACACGAGTCCTCAAATGGTTACACACAAATGTACTGTAAGGCAAAAATCTTGACAAGAATTAGAACATACGCAGGAGTAAACAACTACAAAGACTAGCAAATGGCAAAAGGCTTCTTGAATGCAGTCTGGGATGTGAACGATGAAGTCTTGGATCCGTTCTGAAACATTGTTTGCAACAGAAAAAAACAAAGTCCGCCTACATGACTATGCCAGAAGCAGGCATTAGCCATCTGGATTTTCACATTTGTTTTCATTGAACCAGTGCAAAATTATTTAGTCTAATCATCATTTTTTGTAGGTATCGTAAGAGTTTGGAGGACGCGAAGAAAATGGGAATAAAGAAGTTGACAAGTTCAAACTTGATCATGGGCTTTACCTTCTCGATGATCTACCTGACTTATGCTCTGGCCTTCTGGTATGGAAGTATGCTCATTCTGAGCAAAGATAAAGATTACACCATTGGAACTGTACTCACAGTGAGTACTAAAGACATTATCTTTATATTATTATTATTATTAAAAAAAAAATCTAACATGTATTTAACTCTTTGACTGCCAAAAACGTTTAATAACGTTTAGTAAAATCCTAAGGAGGGCTGCCAAAGACGTTAAAAGTCGTTAACTATGTTTTTTTGTTTTTTTTGGGAAACGGGTGGAGGAAAGCCTTGGTAGTATGTGTGTTTCCATAGTCCAAACACAAAATTTTCTGTGGACCTTGAAAGATCAGTCAAAATGCTTAAATCAGCTGGCACCCACAGCATCCCTTTTCTGAACACGCTTGGCAGACAAAGAGTTAACAATATGAATTCCTATTGAGATTGAGATCTCTCAGGCCAAGAAGTTATTTGATAATTGAGATATGATCATTTGAGTACGATCTGTAAGGTAATTCAAGTGGAGAGGTGGCCAAACATAACAGATAAATATCACAAGACTTTCATGCCATTCACGCAGCATAATCAGGAGCGTATTTCATTGCAGTAGTTTCATAAAATGTTGTTTTTCAAAAATGTAAAATAAGTTTAATTCTCCTATACAAAACGTTTCAGATAGAAGTTTGAATCTAGCAATGTTTTTATCTTCAGATTTTATTCACTTTGCTCATTGGAGCATTCGCCTTGGGGCAGACCTCACCTAATGCCGAGTCCTTTGTCATTGCCCAAGGAGCTGCACACCAAGTCTACAGCATCATTGACAGTGTAAGAAGAGATTCCTGGATCTGAAATAAACAAAGAAATGTTTTTTTTTTATTGTAGCCTACATGATATAGACTTCCAATTATCGATTGTACCCAAACTTCATACCACAACGGAACCTTTTACTCTACAGAAACCGACCATTGACAGCTATTCGGAACGTGGCTTCAAGCCTGACTCAGTCATTGGAAACGTAGAGTTCAAGGACATCAACTTTAACTACCCCTCCAGGCCAGAGGTCAAAGTAAGCTCATCACTGACACTGTTTAACCTCATCTAGCAGATTTAACCAAGCTACATATTCATAATTATTTGCAGGTATTAAACAACATGTCCCTGAGTGTAAAGAGCGGACAGACCATGGCCTTAGTGGGAAGCAGCGGCTGCGGGAAAAGCACCACCATCCAGCTGTTGCAGAGGTTCTACGATCCTCGAGAGGGATCTGTGCGTACACATTCCTAAAACTCTCTACACAAAATAATAGACAGACATTGCAAGAATCAAAACATTTGAAAAGAATCCCATTCCTTTCCCTATTTTTAGATATCTATTGATGGTCATGACATCCGTTCTCTCAATATCCGCTACCTGCGAGAGATGATTGGCGTGGTGAGTCAAGAGCCCGTCCTTTTTGCTACTACCATAGCTGAAAATATCAGATATGGCCGAACCGATGTGACGCAGCAGGAGATCGAGCGAGCTGCCAAGGAAGCCAACGCTTACGACTTCATCATGAACCTTCCTGATGTATGACAGCATTTCTTCCACTAACAAACTTTTCACAAGCACTTATGAGATTGTTGTTGTTGGGCAGAAGTTTGAGACGACGGTTGGGGATCAAGGGACTCAGATGAGCGGAGGGCAGAAGCAGAGAATTGCAATTGCCCGGGCGCTAGTCCGTAACCCCAAAATCCTTTTACTGGACGAAGCAACATCTGCTCTGGATGCCGAGAGTGAGACTATCGTGCAAGATGCACTTGACAAGGTATGAACACTGAAGAGGGTCTTCTGCCCAGATTTAGTCATAACTGTTTTCATTTTTTATTTCCTCAGTAGAACTTTTATCTGTGGATGTGTCTTTGTGAGAGATGTTGCAATTTCTGCCAAGTGTCTGTAATCAATGATGTGTTTGTCTTATCTCATGTCCGGTGAACTCCAGGTGGGCTGTTTGGAGGGGGTTGCGTTGTGGTACCGCCCCTTCAAGATAGTATAAGAATGTTGCGAGTCCGCTGTAACTTCGCACTTGTGAGAGGCTGCCACCATTGCTGGGAGCTCGCTTGTGCCCGGAATATTCTGTAAAAATAAAACCTTCGAAGGAACTGTTCACCGATTTCGGATAACCAACATTCTAACTACCCGAAAGAAAACGAACACGCAAAGAAAAAGATTATTTTCTTCAACAACACCCATACTGTATATTCATCACTTCCACTTAAAAAAAAAAAAACAGTTTCTGGCAGTAAGACTAACATTGATGCCCAGGAATCAACTGAGATGATCCAAACACTAGTTAAGAAACCTAATAGACACCTAATAATCGCTGTACAGAAGAGATTTCAAGATACTGTACATCCATTTATTAGCATACACAAACTCTTTTCTGTCACTTGTACAGGTTAGACTGGGTCGTACCACTATAATTGTGGCCCATCGCCTTTCAACTATCAGAAATGCTGACATGATTGCTGGCTTCCAAAATGGAGCCGTTGTCGAGCTGGGGACTCATGACCAACTGATGGCAAAAAATGGGGTCTACCATACTCTCATTTCTATGCAGGTAATACTGGAATTAAAAAATAACAATAATTTGTTCAACATTTGATAAGCCTTTTGGTTTTCTCCGTCTTGCAGACCTTTCAGAGCGATAAGGAGGATCAGCAGAATTATTTGCGGAATGAAAAAGCCCAAACTTCCTCTGAATCTTCCACATGTAGAAGAAAGTCATCAAAAAGTTCTTCCTCTGCAGGCTTAGAGCAAAACAAAGAGATTGAAAAGTTGGTCGATGGCAAAGGCAAGACAGAGGAGGTGATTTTGGTGCTTTTCATATCTTGCAAAGAAGAAATTGTAACATGATTCAGCGCTCTCCTTTGTTTACTGCAGGATGAAAATGGTCCGCCTTTGTCGTTACTTAATGTGATGCGTTTCAACCTTCCCGAGTGGCCTTACATTTTGTTGGGGATCATCTCTGCTGCCGCCACTGGAATAATCCATCCTATGTACGCGATCATCCTCTCAAAGTTCATCGGTGTAGGTTGCAACTGCTGTCAAGCAGCATTACTGTACAGTATGTTGTTCATGAAGAGGGTCTTCTGCCCAGATTTAGTCATAACTGTTTTAATTTCCTTATTCCCTCAGTAGAACTTGTATCTGTGGATGTGTCTTTGTGAGCGTTGTCGCGATTTCTGCCGGCATGTCTGGAGGGCCTCCTCCATTTCCACAACAATGGGCCATTGTCTGTGGTTGAAGTCAATGTGTTAGTATGATGTCTTTAAAGTATCTCATGTCCGGTGCACTCGGGGTGGGCTGTTTCCTGGGGGCGTTGTGGTACCGCCCTTCAAGATAGTATAAGAATGTTGTAAAAGTCCTCTGAAATCTTCGCACTAGTGAGAGGCTGCAGCCTTTGTCTGGAACTCATTTGTGCCCGGAATATTCTGTAGAAATAAAAGCTTCGAAGTGACTGTTCATTGATGTCCAGCCTGCATTCGGATAACCAACATTCTCACTACCCGAAAGAAAACGAACACGCGGAAGAAAAAGATAATTTTCTTCAACAATCATTTTTTAAGAAAAAAAAGGAAGTACTTGTTAAAGCTGAATAGATAAACCTCCTCTTTCAAACTTTCAGGTGTTTGCTGAGCTTGATCACGAGATGATGAAAAAGAATGCAGAACACCTTTGCCTTATGTGTGCCGTTCTTGGATTTGTATCTTTTTTTGCCAAGTTTCTACAGGTAGGGATACAGTGGTGCACAATATGGCGGATTTGTATTTAAGTCCAAAATTCATACATTACAGGGTTTATCTTGGGTTATACCTCGCTATTTCGTGGGTTTGTCAACGATTTAGTGAACCGAGCATACACATTTTTGGGACTGTCTGTGTGAAATCTTACAACATACATCCTACACGTGGAAAGGTCCAAAAAGGAACATGATTTTCACATATGCCTTTCTGTGACTCTTCAGGTCTCTTTGCATTTCTGTTGCGATTACACTATGACATTGTGTTGCGTCATCTACACAAATTCCGTTTGGAGCAGTCTCATGCATTTGTGTCAAAACCCTAGTGTTCTTTTGTTTCTTTCAATTTTGCAGGGTTTCTGTTTTGATAAATCTGGACAGATCCTGACCATGAAACTGAGACTTGCGGCTTTCAAGGCAATGATGAGGCAGGTAAATGGAACAATGATTTCCAAGGAGACACGACTATACAGGAGGTTGGGAACGGATATTGGCCAATAAACCTTCCAGCGGCGAAGGTTAAAAAGTTAAGAGTTATTTTCTCCAGAAAAAAAATTAAAAATAAATTCATTATGCTTATGCTCATTTTGAAGATTTTGACAGTTTCACCTGAAGTGTACAATCGGGGTCTGAAAACGCATTTAACGCAATAAAAAGTTCATTTTGGCTCTCGCACCTAAACTAAACGTTGTAGACTCAAATTTTTTGCTGTATTTAGTGTATTTTAGCATCCTGAAGATGATTCCAGTATTAACTTCATTGTGCTTATGCTCATTTTGAAGATTTTGGGGGCTGAAAATGCATTTAAAGCAATAAAAAGTTCATTTTGAAAAAAAAAAAAAAAAAAGTTATTTTTTATTATCTTACCTTTTTATTATCTTATAGGACCTCGGCTGGTTTGATGACCCCAAAAACAGTGTTGGTGCGCTCACAACAAGGCTGGCCTCAGACACCGCTCAAGTACAAGGGGTAATGCACTTCTCTCTCTCTCTCTCATGTTTTCACTGCATTAGTAAAATCACCTTTCAACTCTGCTCAGGTTACAGGACAACATTTGGCCGCAATTGTCCAGATTATGAGCAGCATGGGCGGCAATTTAATGATCTCATTTCTGTATGGCTGGGAGCTGACCCTGCTCATACTGGTCTTAGTGCCAATCATTGTTGTGGCTGGAACTTTAAAGATGCAGATATTAGCTGGAAAAGCAGCCAAGGACAATGAAGAGATGGAGAAGGCTGGAAAGGTGGGGCAGTGAGTTACTCAAAGATCCTGCAGGGACACATACAACATAGCAATGTTTTCATGGATTCTCTTCAGATTGTCACAGAAGCGATCAAGAATATCCGCACAGTTGCGTCTCTGACAAGAGAACCCACGTTTGAATCTTTGTATGAAAATAACCTCCAAGTTCTGTACAGGTATGTGGGATCATAAATCACCTTTCCATGAATATTTATTCCAAAATATTCTTTTCAATGGTTCTCTCTCCCTACAGAAACTCAGAGAAAACGGCCCATGTGCACGGTTTAGTCCTCGGCTTAACCGACGGCATTCTTTGCTTTGGTCATGCAGCGTGTTTCTCATTTGGAGCTTGGCTCATTATTCATGGTCGGATGGACCTTACGGCCGTATTCCTGTAAGTAACATCTCCTCCTCATTATGGACTTCAACAATGTGGGCATTAACGATCATGAAGTCTTTGCATGAATTGTAACGTTGGAGCAGCAATTAATCGTGTGGAATTAAACATTTACGATTAATCGTTTCCCTCTATATAAAAGTGCTGGCATACCAAAACCATCATTGTTGGGAGGTACTCCATCTTTTCATTTTTCTTTCTGGAGAGCTCAGTATTGTTCATTCGGTAATTTTACCGATTTGACATGTCATCATCATTGCTCTCCTTTTTTTTATTTTTTTTTATTTTTTTATTTATTTTTTTGTTTGTGGGTGAATATGTGCATGTGCGAGTGTATTCATTAGTTCACCTAAAACCTATAAAAAAATAATAAAATTAAAAATCCCATACCGTTTCCCTAAACCGAACACTTCCAACCAGAGTCGTGAGGCCGTCAGGAACTCCGTCTTTTCAAATACATGAAGCAATTGAGCAAATCAAAGCACTAGGGTTAAAGGTTTTCACCTGAAAGTGACAATGTCCATTCAATTCAATTCGTCTTGCGCACGTCTGCATATTTCCTGTCGCTCAATTACAGCTAAAATCAAAAGAAAATGATATGTATACATAATCCTAATGGGATCATCTCTGATGTTAGTCCTATGCAAATTGACTTCCGCTTTCAGAGTGATGCTGGCAATTCTGTATGGTTCAGAAGTTCTTGGAGAGGCCCTTTCCTTTTCTCCAAACTACGCAAAAGCCAAAATATCAGCCTCTCACATCATGATGCTCCTGAACACAAATCCTGAAATTGATAATCTCTCACACGAGGGACGGTCATTGGTAAGCAGCAAAACGTTGCCAACCAAAGTTCACAGGCCTAGAATATTCACAAAGTAAGGCTGTCTCTCTTTCCTTCAAACTCCAGGATCAATTTGATGGTAATGTGCAATTTGAGGATGTAAAGTTTAGCTACCCCTCACGCCCCGATGTACCCGTCCTTCGAGGGCTGAATCTGAAGGTGAGCAAAGGAGAGACGCTGGCCCTGGTAGGAAGCAGCGGCTGTGGGAAAAGCACCAGCATCCAGCTTCTGGAGAGGTTCTACGACGCCAAGCAAGGGAACGTGGTGAGAAGAAAATGACGTACACCTTTTGTTTATGCTGCACTAATGACGCTTTTGCCTCGGGTAGACTTTGGACAACTTGAGTTGATGAGGGTTATTCGAGCCTACCTTGTGACTTGGTCCAAATAACTTTACGGGAACTTGGCTGGGAAACTTTGCCTCAATAACTTGACATTTTTTTGCGATTTTGTCTCCCAGATGTTTGATTCTGTAAGCGTGAAAGAGCTGAACATCCACTGGCTGAGGTCTCAGATCGGTATTGTGTCCCAGGAGCCGGTTCTGTTTGACTGCAGCCTGGCGGAAAACATCGCCTACGGAGACAACAGTCGTGCTGTTACTATGGAGGAGATTAAGGCGGCTGCCGAAGCAGCCAACATTCACAGCTTTATAGAAAACTTGCCAAAGGTAAATCACATTTTTGTATCAATTATTTTTGATCAAAACTCATATTGTATTCTCATTTTAAAGTTTACGGTAGACAATTATGCCAGTACTCAACTGGCATACAATATTTCTAGAGTCCTTAAAACAAATACCGGAGTTTTAACAAATCTGCTGTATGTACGGGCAATATTTAACATAATACAATAAAGAAATAAAATGTTAATTTCTAATTAAAATACACAAAGCTGCCTTAACATTGGCTGTATAATAATTATTCTAACAATGAAGGGAACTGTGAAGAACTTTTCAAACCTTTCCACTTTCGATAAAAAAATTTTTTTATGACTTGATGTTCCATGGTCTGACGTTTTCCGGAGCAGAAATATGAGACTCAGGCAGGTGACAAGGGGACCCAGCTGTCAGGGGGTCAGAAACAACGAATAGCCATCGCCCGAGCCATCCTTCGTAACCCCAAACTGTTGCTTCTGGATGAGGCCACGTCTGCACTCGACACTGAGAATGAGAAGGTGGATTTTCCTTTTCTTCTCGCCTGGAATTAATTCACATTTGGCTGCCTGATGTTTAACTATATTGACTTCTGTCCTCCCAATTTTGTTCTTGATCCAGGTGATACAAGAAACGCTGGACAAAGCTCGACAGGGCAGGACGTGTATCGTCGTAGCCCACCGTCTGTCCACCATCCAAAATGCAGACCGCATAGCCGTCTTTCAGGGAGGTGTGGTGGTTGAACAAGGGACACATCAGCAGCTGCTCGCCAAAAAGGGAGTCTATCACATGCTGGTCACGACACAGTTGGGCTATGGGAGTTGAAGGGAAAAAAAAACATGATTTGATATGTCCTCATGTAACCTCTTATATAAGGATATGTTGTTGTTCTGAACTGTTGTACGAATCCAGGTGCCCAACAATTTGTAAATAAAGGGCGGGATCAGCCTGGGAACTCTTCCTTGTTTATACTACAGCCTTCCCTGCTTCGCAAAACATGTTTTCGAGAGTGTCTGGGAGAGGGCTTGGATAGCCCAGTTTCTCACGCTCACAACTTTTTATTAACGAATAAAAGACGGAGCGGCACACGGTCCGGGCAGAGTCAGCTGTGGAATACGTACCATTGCCCAGCCTTTTTGCAGCTCGTTCTACCCGGACCGTGGGCTCTCCGGTCTAGTGTCAAGGTAAGCGCTGATGATGATCATATTATGCTGCTTAACGTTGCAGTGTATTGATTGCTGTTAGCGGGGAATAAAAGGCACCATTATTCTAGCACAGTACAGGTGTTGATTACTGTTTGCGGGGAATAAAAGGCACCATTATTCTAGCAAAGTGAGGTGTATTTATTGCTGTTTGCGGGGAATAAAAAGGTACAATTATTCTAGCACAGTACAGGTGTCGATTGCTGTTTGCAGGGAATAAAAGGCACAATTATTCTAGCACAGTACAGGTGTTGATTGCTGTTTGCGGGGAAAAAAAGGCACAATTATTCTAGCACAGTAAATCAGTCTCTGCAAATTCATTGTTACTGCCGATCACTCACGATCCTGCATTAAAATATAAAAGTGAAGTAGTGTTTTCCACAAAACAGGAGTGAATGAGGACACTCAACTGTAATTCACGGAATGGAAAAATTCAACAATTTGCACAAATACATTTTGTATAGTGCTAATTTATTAGAATGTACCACTAAAATAACATTGTCATAAGTAGTGTTAAAAATGCATCTGTACAAATAAAGGCATATTCTGTAATAAACACCTTATCTCTAATAAATGCCCGTTTACTCTGTGCAGTTGAGTAAGTGAAGGCTCCTGACCGCTACTTGGCGAAATCAGCTTCTATCAAATCAGCTTCCTCAGGATGTCAGCGGAATGTTATTAATCACCCTGGCTAAAGTTTGAGAGCTTTGTATAGAAAATCAAAAAAGTGAGCATTCAGGGCTCAAAATAAAACTTAAAAACTAAAACAGTTACCTAACAATATACACATTCAACAAACATTCAAAACTACAGAGTCATTCTCAACAGTTGCATTGGTTGGTGCTGTTCACATTGGGGAAGGAGAGCATGTGAATCAACGGGAGGCACTTAACGGAAAGCTCCACTGTCTCTTGGTGCGAGCGAATACTTAAAGTTGTGATGTAGTCGCCAGGTAAAACATGTCATGCATGGAGTTGGAGAAGTTGTTGAACAACGTTGCGGCGTCTGTCTGGCGGCAGGATTTCCATGCCGAGACGGAGATCACAATCCTGCAAAGGGGGGGAAAAACAAATATTGGATTCATCCACAAGTGCTGATAAGAAAGAGTATGTACTGTATGTACAATAAACTGATGTGCTCCTAATTAGAGCAGTTATTCCCTAGTGAGCCACAGTGACATTTAACACACCTTATGAAATCGGAAGAATCGGAAGAACACGATTCCGGGGGTAAAAAAATGCCACTTGCACGTTTTTTTTTTTGTATGAAAATCAACCAGGTGTTCAAAAATTGTGAGAAAATTTAGATTTTATTTTTTTTTTTACTGAAAACCAAAACACATGAAAACCAGGGCATACGAAAACTTCCACTGTATTTATTACAATAAATCATGTATCTTAGTTGATCTATCCATAAAGCACTTGCAGCATTGACAATACTATTTATACCTTATACCTTTATCTCCAAACTTGTGTTTGCTGTGTGACCTAACAACAACTGACTTACCACACAAACAATTTCAATCTACACTTGTAGCCCTTACTATCGCAAAAAAAACAATTCTTGTTAACTGGAAAAATAAACAAACTCTGAATATCGACCAATGGTCTAACCTCCTCATAAATCACATTTTAATGGAAAAAATATCTGCCTCAAATAAAAACCAAATATCAAAATTTATAGAAACATGGTCTACGTATATAGAATTTTTTAACCTAATTCTGGTTACTTAATTCTGCCTGTTAGCGAGAGCCACCACATCGTGATAACTTCCATTGATGTTTCTGCATTTGGCAATTTATTATTATGGGATTTTTTTTTTTAATAGGTTTTAGGTGAACTAATGAATACACACACACGCACATACAAAAAAAAAAAAAAAAAATATATATATATATATATATATATATATATATATATAAAAGGAGAGCAATGATGACATGTCAAATTGAATGAACAGTACTGAGCTCTCCGGGAAAAAAAAAAAAAAAAAAAGACAATACTATTTGTCACATTGCCTAAAACATTCATACAGTACATGTGTAAAAAAAAAAAAAAGTTAACCGCTGTGAGCAGTGGAACAAAAACAACAAATTTTGTACTTACCCTTGACTTTTATGGACGACAAAGTGACTAATTGGTCGAGGGAGATTACTGCTTGTACCTGGCAGGTGAGTCTCCTCACGTAAAGACTCAACACAGCTCATTTAGCTGCACACACTTGCTCTTTCGTTTATTATTTTTTGTCGACAATAGATACTGTAAGTGTTAATGGCTTTCCTAAGTCTCAAAAAGTTTGATTTCCTGTTCATCGTGTCATCAAAAAACAAAAAAAAACCACAGTAAATAAATACATTTAAAAAATTAAACACACTTGAGTAAATTCTAACTAAGTCTCACAGAATATCATTCATGATGGATATAAGAGAAAGCTAAATACACCTGTGGAGCAACTTCAAACTTGAGCTGAACTTTCCCCAAACTCAAAGTTTGAGTATACGTGTTCTACAATCTACATTGAAGGATACCACTTCAGTGAAGATACCTGTCACTGTTGATACGATAGAAGAAGCCATAGCCGTGATGAACCATAGGAGCGACGACCCCCAGGACCGTCGTGTATCCCACCAGACTAGATGACAGCACGAAATTCCCGCCCCCTCCACTGCAAGTACAAAACAAATCAGTTATTCCCTCAAGTAAAACGAGTGGCTTCACCGTATTTAACTTGACCTCTTTGCGTAAAGAGGATCTGTGTAGAGCGCAGGGGTGGGATATCCCGCTTCCTTGGCGATGAGATAGAGTCCAAGAAGATGTCTGTCAAAACCTGGTGACACACATGACGGTGGCGCTTCATCATTGCGAGAAAACAGTTGATGCCAATGAGTTCGACACCGACCTTTGCCCTCTTGACCTTCTGCCATCAGCTTATTGTGTTTGTTGAAGGCTTGCAGCATGGCTTTCCTCTTGTCGTGAATCTGATGAGATAATACACCGATTAAGCAGGTCACGCGAAGCGGTCACAATGCTCGTGGTCGTACGCCGTGTCACCTCGCATGTGGGGTCCGTCATGGCTTTACACCAACGGAGCGCCTCGCTGGTGCAAGGCCGCATCGTCTCGGTCCTGCCGTGGTAGAACCTGCGGGTCGTTGCCGTTTCATAGCAACTTCCTGCTCTGAGGGGCAAGAGCAGAAATGTTGAGGAAATTATTGATGTATTTAGGCCGGAGCGGGGAAAGTTTTGTGCTCAACTCGGTTGCTCCCAAAAACGTATAAATACGTTCTATTTTAAATGTGACCAGGGTCTCAAAACCTTTTTTTTTATGCTAGAGCATACAGAGGGCTTTGATGCAGCCTCTGAACTGAAGAGAACACTTGAAGCAATGGTAGTTATTACAAAAACGGCCAGCAGATGGCAGCAAAGTGTAAGAGCTCAACCAGGGCCAGGTTGCAAAAAGCTCTATTCTCCACTGTTTTAAACAGATTTGTGAATAATGATTAAACTTGCAGCAAAAAGGGAAAAAGACTAATCTTTCTTTTGGTGGGTTCCATGTTTTTATAGCAAAAGAACACAATATTCTGTGGGCCTTGCAAAATCAGTCAAAATACAGTAAAACAGCCGGGGAGCGAAGGGGGTTGCTTCAGTGAAAATGGCTGGGAGTGAATGAGTTTAGGGCTAATTTGATTTTTAATGCACACATAAAACATGAAAAATAAATTGAAATAATAATGCAATCATTACTGTTCATGTATTTTATGATAGAAATAATGAACTCTTTATTGATTTATAAATTTAATTAAAATAATAACTAATTATTTAATTAAAAATATATATTCTCCTACTATTGTATTTTAAAAGTCCCTTACTTTGCCCACCCCTGCTATAGGCATGTTTTTAGCATAGCTTAGCACGTACATTTTGTGCATGCGGTAGTAGCCCAGTTGCATGGCCAGCTGAACAAATGTATCAGGGTGAAGATTCTTCTTCTTGATTGCTGATTTTCCAAAACCCATGAAGGCATGACACACAATCTGGAGGTCGTGTGCCTGGAAAACCAAAGACAACATAGTCACTTTTGGCGCAACTATGAACATGACAGTTGGAAAAAATATATAATGAAATCACATTACAATACGATACACCAACATCCAACCTGACTTTGAAATTGCACAGTTAATGACTTTTGGCATGTTTGGTCATGTGACGCTTTGTTTTCTCCAACTTAACAATAACAACCTGTGGCAGTTTCTGGTGTGTGCAACTGTGTGTAATGAGACGGCTACAAAAGGCCATCAGAGTAAAATAAACGGTTTTATTGATCATCGAGAAGGCACACAAATGATCAGCAATAAATGTTTGTTGTATACTAAATGAATGTCTATAGTGCACATTATCATTCATATATATACATAATATAGGAAGTGTTATGGTAAAGCATGATGTCAGTTTGGTTCCCAGGAAAAAGCAAATTTCTAATTTGAGTTTTGAAAACTTTGTTTTACTTGAGATTCACATTTCTATTATGCAGCTCTAATAAATGTTGCTTGCGTTGAATACGTTCAATGGACAAACAGTGCATTGCAATCTTCAACTACGAGGTTTATCATTATGTATCATCACTCCCCAATTCCAACCTCTGATTACCATCTAAGTATTATTCTACATTTACTACTGACTCACCATCTTTAGATATTGCTGTTTGGCGTGGCTAATGTCACTCAAGACTTTTTGATCCACAGTAAAAACAAGCTCCTTGGGTAAAGGCATAGGTCGGACTCTGTCTGAGCCCTGAAGGAGGTCGCATGTTAGAAAAGAAGAGAAAAAAAAGAGAAACTGTTATCTTGAGAAATAAAAGCTATTTTGGTGTACGAAGGATTCCCATATCAAGAAGAAGTCCATGTCTACCTTCCATTTTCCATCTGTAGCTTTAAGTGTCTGGTCAACATACCAACACATGGACACCAGGACCATTGCATCATACGGCGCATGCTGCAAAAAAAAACAACCGTTTACATTCTTTTCTTTATCTGCTGAAATAGGCTTTTTAAACTTAAAACACTCACATCACAATTGGATCCAAAAGTTCCGTCGGCAAACACGAGAGAATTGTAGGATTTGTCTCCCCAGCGAATTGTGGGGTCGCCCATAAGTGCTTCCACTGCAATCTGCATTGACAATATTCTTTTTTTTTTTAAACAATTAACTCATTAAATCAAACAAGAGAAATGTTTTGAAATAGGAGGTTTATACATTTGTGTAGTTCTCTGTAGAGGAGTATGGCTTGGCGTCATCGAGAGATATTAAAAAAAGGCTGCTCTGGATGGTCTCTAGGATGCTTTCATTGTGAGGATCAATGCTAATCAGATGCTCCCTGGCCTGCACAAACAATTGGAAAGAATAGTTCTTCAATTCACATTCAATGATGAAAAACACATTGGACACTTCATTAGGTACATCTGCACATTCAAATGACTAGAAATTTTAGACAAATCCATCTACACTTGTCTGTAAATATCATGGCATGTCATGCCACTCCCATCCTGTAGGTGGCAGTAAGAGAGTAGACACTGAATAATATTGGACCTTGTCTGAACTCTCTGACAATGTTAATAAAAACTGAGCATTATTTTTTTGAAAAGGCAGGTTCTTTGAGAAAACTCTGAACCCCAGAACGCACATCACGCTGATGTAGCTAATGTTTTAACCCTTGAGTTTCAGTCTCCAAACCTTTGCCCATCGTGTCCTTTCATCTGAAGTAAGAGCAGCAACCCCATCGCCATCTGGCCGACCCTCACAGCACTCTTTCACGTAGCTCAGCTGCCTGCCCAAGTGAATCCAAACAAAAATGTCAGCATTTACGATTGGTTGTCTGAATTAGTTTCGTAAAATTATATTCCACTGGTTCTTTATATCACATAAAATACATTTCAAAGCATTCATTCACGTTCTAGAGGAAAATGTCAGAAGTAGCCCACTACAAGAGACTGGCTTGACCTTAGCGTTTGCAATGTACTGTATTGTCATAAATTAAGTTGAAACTTTTACTGGGAGTCGCTAATACCTGAAGATTTCTGGTGGTGTGAGGAATTCGCCGTCACAAAGCGCATCAAACGTGAAAATTCGTCCGCGGCACATTACAACGAGGTGGGACGGGCAGTGGCCTTCACGCTCTGTGACACAAAACGACAACAACAACACACATCAAACCTGAGAATTTTTTTTTCATTTTCTCTACCGGTTGGTTATCCCTTGGGTTAGATGTAAGACAGACATGCTTTTTTTTTTTTTCTCTCTCCAGGAGAGCTCAGTATTGTTCATTCGATTTGACATCATCATTGCTCTCCTTTTTTTTTTTTTAAAAAAAACAAACAAACAAATCAATTAAAAAAAATTTAATAAATGTTTTTTTTTTTTAAATATATATATACATATATATATTTTTTTGTATGTGCGTGAGTATGTGTATGTGTGTGTGTGTGTGTGTGTGTGTGCGTGCGAGCGTGTGTGTATTCATCCGTTCACCTAAAGCCCATTAAAAAAAAATCCCATACTAATAATATAATATAATAATAAATTGCCAAACGCAGAAACATCAATGTAAGTTATCACGATGTGGTGGCTCTCGCTAACAGGCAGAATTAAGTAACCGGAATTAGGTTAAAAAATTCTATATACGTAGACCATGTTTCTATAAATTTTGATGTTTGGTTTTTATTTGAGGCAGATATTTTTTCCATTAAAATGTGATTTATGAGGAGGTTAGACCATTGGTCGATATTCAGAGTTTGTTTATTTTTCCAGTTAACAAGAATTGTAAGACAGACATGCTAACCACTACCGATTGTGCTCTAACTTAGAACTGAGTCCTCCTTAGTTAACAAAAGACACATTTTGAGACATACTGTACCCGTCTTAAAATAGTTGTAAATGGTGTCCTTCTTAACTCCAGGTACTTTGCAGGTACAGAAGAGCATTCTGAACTGGTCCATATCCAACGCCATCTTACCAGCTTTATGAGGGGCCATTTTCTCCCTAAAAAAAAAAAATCACACAAGCAGCCAATAACACTTAGCATAATGTTGGAAACTGATTTGTTGACACGTGTACTTGTATCCTACTTGTAAATAAGGTCCCAGTACTGTAGCGTGTGCCAGACATTAATACTGGCCCTCTCCAGTTGAGTTCCTTCTGCAGGGGGCCAGCAGTGCTCCAAATAGGGAGCCGGGCCAGCGAAGTTCACCTGAAGCTGAGATGGGATGCGCACCTCCAGGTACGCAGTGTCTAACCACCACTCTTCCAGCTAGAACGATTCAAATCATTCGCCATTAAACTGTTGAGCATCGTAGCATGATTACATCATCTAAGGAACTGCAACGAACCCAGTTCCTCCTGGTCTCGGCTCTCCGGAGTAGTTTTTGGTGCAGCTCTTTGCCGATACCCTCTTGAAACGTCCGCACAATATCCACAGTAGCTTTAAACTCTTGGTCGGATGCAAACGGACGAACTGATGGCAAACAAAAGGAAAATTCAGAGCGTGTTGTTCAAGAAAGTGCATGCAGATTTGACTTAAAGCTTACATTGAATCATAATAACATACTTTCATACATCCTGACTGTTGTCAGAATTGCACAATCTATAGGGAATCCTTTATTGACTCGTGCTGTACACACAAGTTTAACTTTGGCCGGACTTTGCTATGTAATACTTTATGGTCTGCTCCCATTTGCTCACACAACGATGCAAACGTGACTTTTTGTAGGTCTTGTCATGGCAAACTTTTTTTTCATGTGCTGTTGTGCAATGTTTCAATAAGCTTCGATAAATCTCTCATTTATCTTGGTAGTTTTCCTCAATAAAAGCGGACTGTTTCCAAGTCTGTTCACAAGGATAAACAAAATATTCTTTGTCTTTGTTCTGTTTGTAAGTTTTCTTGGAACGGTGGCACTAAGTGCATAAACAGGATAATTGTACCAAGGCTTATGCTGCCATCTAGTGATAGATGCATGTCACTTTATGTGGTTAGACTTTGAACAAGGATACATCGTCCCGTTAGCTAAAAAATAAAATAAAAAAAATCTATAAATTTCTAAAAAATCTGACAACATATTCAAACGGATATAGATTTTCTAACCAATTTAATAATACCCCCCTTTCCCCCCTTCCCTGTTGTGACACACGTTTTCCTTTTTGCCTTCCACACATTTTTTGTGCCATGTCAAATATACCTTCTACTTGTATGTACATGCTGCACAATATTTTTTTTTACTTAAAGTGAAACATTAAATGATCATGAACCTAAGTTTAACATTAAACTGCGCTAGCTTTTACACAGTTCAAATTTGAGGTCATTAGAGTGAAAATTAGTAATGTAGTGACTGACCATTCATATCCTTATCACACCACATCATGTTGTTGCACCACAGTTCATATTTTTTTAACAAACTGGGAAAAAAATGTAATTAGTTATAATTGTTAATTATGGTACATTAATTGCTTTTTGTACTACAAGAGAAGGCCAACATATCATAATTTCTATCCTTGTCATTTCAGAAGGAGAAGAAACATAATCATATTTTTATAAAAGATCTCATTAGCTTTCCTTGCAGAGATGGAGGGCACAAAGACACAAGCAATACACAGTAAATAATGTAAATTGTCTATCCTTGATATAAAGCAGAGTATCACCTGCATCCAAGTACTTGGAAAGGCTGCCCTCTAGTGTGGGGACAGGTAGAGCAGGCAGGCTGTTTTGATACTGGAAGGTCCTCTCATGCTGCAGCTCTGGTAACTGTTTAGCCATTTTTATTATTATTGTTATTCTGCCTGCAAAACAGACGGGCACACACGCACACTTCAGATCAGTGATTCACACTGAAAAGAAAGTAAAAAAGAAAGAAACAAAAATGGATAGATGAATAGAATGGTGGATTCAAAGACAGACGGACGGACGGACGCACAGACTAATAGATGACCGTTAATTGATGGAGGGACACGTGTCGTGGATATAGTTTGATGGACAGACAAACGAGGGAGAAGTAGATAGATAGATAGATAGATAGATAGATAGATAGATAGATAGATAGATAGATAGATAGATAGATAGATAGATAGATAGATAGATAGATAGATAGATAGATAGATAGATAGATAGATAGTACTTTGAGTAATTTGCATTATACACTAAGCGCAGTAGTCGAGCTAGCTTTCTGTATGATTTCGATACACAATCAGTACTTGTTTACATGATTTGCGTATGTATCTCTCACCGCGCTTCGTATGTAAAATCACGTAAAGGTCAACTCACCTCCAGGATATTATGTCGACAGGCTCCTCGTAAAAGAAAACTAATGCTTCTGGCGTGAATACTTCTGGCGTGAAGTTGGATGAGTGTTTAGTTCCCGCTGTTCACCTTTAACCGACTGCCCCTGGTGCAGCCCGGAAGAGACCACACCACAGCGCATGCGCATTGCGCAGCTCAGTGGCACTTGCCCTACATTTCATGGAGCGGCGCGCGGCGGCCTGCACAGGTGAAATGGGGGCAAAGCGGTACACTCCAGTGTCATTAATTTCATAGAATAATAATTTAATCAAATAAAAGCCTCTTAATTCTAACAAACAAAACTATATCTTAATATCTTGAGTCTTTTTTAGTCAAAATTCAAGATATTTTTAACAATATTTTTTTTAAATGAATGCATATTGCACACAATTTTCTGATATAATTTTCTAAATTTTACTCAAAACAAAAAATATCTATCTGTATATAGCAAAAGGCCTGAATATAAATCACCAATATAGTCCATTTCATCAATCATGTGTTATGATGTCATCTATTACTAGCTAGCTGGGAAGTAAAAATCTCATAATCCAAATCATGTGACAAAATCACGTGTATTATAAGTTCTACTAAAAACAATCCACAAATCCGATGTGTAAGAGTGCATAAGTTTTATTTTCAAAGCATGAACATTAATACCATCACCAGTATTTCAGTCTTTCTGTTCTAGTACGGATTAAAAGTTTGATTGAATGACATTACTGCACATTAGCAGGTTAACATTCACATATAAACATGGAGAACTAATTGGCATATGTTACACATTCAAATTTTGAATGGAGAGAAGCTATGTAAAAAATAAATCGTTTAAAAATTAGCATCATTAGAAGGTGTTATTCTTCTTGATAGCAGCCTCATTTTAGTCCTTTATTTAGTACAGTATTCCCTTCTTTTAACCCAGTTTGCTGATGAGCTCCTTCGCGAGTGCGACGTAGGCGGACATGGCGTCCTCCTTGGACATTCCTGACAGAACACAGAAATACAAACGAAAGGTTAAAAAACACAAAGTTGTTATTTTTCACAGCAAACGATTTTGATTTCTACCTTTCCTGGAGTTCCATGCATCCCACTTGGCTTTCCCCTTCATGTCGAACAAACCCGGCCTATCTGGAAAACGTGAAATCGCATAGTGTTAAGAAATGCAGGGGCATAGTTAAGACATTTTTCAGTGGGGTGGCCATAAGATGATACAGTCGCTTGCCACCAAGTAGCTCCGCCCCTGAAGAAATGATAAATTCATTCCGGATGTCGTTTGTCATACCGGTGTCAATGTCTCCGACATTAGCCTGTTTATACAAGCCGTAGAGGTCAAGCAACTCCTGGTCCGACGGCCTCGTCTTCAAGTTCTTCACGTCTTCCGCCGCCTTCTCAAACTCTGCCTGCAGGTGATAACAGAAAGACAGCGCTATTGATTATTAACCGTTAACAACCGCGGTGAAGTAATGGGCACATATAGTACCGTACGTGAACTTGGTAACCTATTAGAACACCACGAGGGGGCTAAACAAAAGGCTTTTATGCAAGACTGGTGCTTTTGTTCCTACTTCTACTCTACAAAGAAACTAGGACACAGCAGGACGGATAAATACAATCTAAAGTGGGGTTTCCCAAACTTTTGCAGCTCAAAATAGAAATTTGCTACAGGGTGGGACAAAAGAGGGTATAAACTTACATAATGTTTTCATTTGATTATATTTACAGTTTTTCCTGGCATCTTTCCCTTCCCTTAAGAGTTGCTTTTTATTTTAGCATTCTAACATCGACCTTTCTATTGGTTTTCCATCATCATCATCATCACCTTTAATGCCTTCCTCTCCGTCAGATACTTTTTTTTCCTGGCATCTTCTTTCCTGAGTTCCTTCCTTTTTCTTGCACTGTATGTTCCTTTAATAATTTTACAAAGCTATATTTTCTTTCTGGGCTTGTTTTTAAGTGTTTTTTTATGTTGTACTTTTTCATCATGTAAATACTGTTACCTTGTATATAAATTGCGCTTGCGTTCTTTTCTTCCTTCCCTCTTTAACTCGGTCCTCCCACCACAGGCCTGCGTTACTTCTTAATTTGCTTCCTTCCACCTCAGACCATATTTTTCTTTCCTGCCATCCCTCCTTCCTTCCACTTAAGACCTGTTTTTGGCTTGTCCATGCTTTTTTTCCTTCATTCCCTCTAACGTCCTCTTCAGTGCTTGTCTTCATTCCATCTTTCCTTTAGACCTGTCTATTTTGCATCCTACGTTAAACTAAGTTTCTGTCTTCCTTCCTACCTGTCCAAACCTGCTTGCAGACACCACTCCATCCTTGCCTCAGTTATTAACTACCATTCATGTTTTTGTTTATTGTTTTGTTTTTTTTTTTTGGGGGGGGGGGGGCATTAATTTTAAACTGTATCCATACTTTTGGCCCACCCTGTTTTTCTGTACTGTTGATAACTGATGATAAAGATCACATTGGCGCATTTACTGCAAATGGCGGAAATTAAAAAAAAAAAGGGGGGGGGCGCTGGGGGGATTCGGGATGTCGTTAATATTTGTCAACTGCGAAGCCTTTTTGAGATTATTTTGTGATTAAGGGCTATATAAATACATTTGACTTGACATAAAAAAAAAGAAGCTCGATAATCAATAAGAAACAACTCTTTTACCGACCCGAAGTTTGGGAACCCCTAGTCTATTCTCTCCGCATATTAAGTGTTGTTTCTCCAACCTTGTACCATAGATATTGGTCATAACGGACGGGTAAAAGATTAACAGCAGAATCCGTGTAGCATCCAGGTGTACGCGGTATGCTCTTAAAACGTGAAGAAAATTGTAATACAGCATGTCAGTGAAGATAGACAGCGCATGATCGCGTGATCAAAGTCAACATCGACGATTGCAGCAATGATGGAAGCACACGAAAAGGCATTGAGGTATTACCACCGAAGTCATTTTATGATGAAAGTATTTCCGCAGCTCCGATGTCCTTCTTTTATACGTGGTCTGGGTGCAGCAGGATGATATTGCAGAAACAACGGTTTGATGGCAGAACGTCGCTCGCACAAGGCCCTGAAGGAGGGGGCGGAACTAGGGTGCAACGGAAAAGCTGGTTGGAGAAGCTGATGTAGGCGCATGCGCACCCTAGAAAACGGTTCACTCGGTACACTTGCACATGATGTCACGTCTGGGGCAAAGGTCCACAAGGAACACGCGAAATTCTGAGGTCAAATTAGGCATTTTTTAAATCACATCATGAAAAAGTTTCAAAAATAAAATTATAGCCGTGAATATAGTGGAAGGGTCGAAGTACACGTTCTCCAAGTGTGTTTCCAAAGCTAACTGCCGTATGAATGTAATTTCACAAAATAAAATTACACTACGCAAAAAGATGATATAAAAAAAAATGTCCGTAAAATACTTCAATGTCGTTCAGTTTAGTAATTTATGAAATATTTTTGCTCAGACCTACTGTCCCTTTAACAAAAACGTTGGCGCTGTTTACTACTTTCTTTTAAATAAAGCTAGGTCTAATTCAAACAAGATGGCGGCGCCCGGTAGTTAGCGCGTGTGTTTTGAAAGGAAAATGTTGTATTACACGATCATTTAAACTGGGAATATAAATAAGAATTGTATCGATTTGAGTGACGACATTCAGGTAAAATCAGTTTGATAAGATTTTTTGTCTTTTTGTTGGGCTTTTGGTTGTCGTTAAGTCGATTACGGACGGTACGAAAGGACATTTGCACCCTGTGGGCCAAAAGTAGTTTTCTTTTCGTTTTTCAAAAGAAGGTATTTCGTCGGTGGCATTTAAAAAAAAAACATGATTAAATTTTTCCTTCTTTCATGCACACCTGCCCGTATTCCTTCCTTCCGCTACTCATTTATTTTTGCATCATTCTATTTAGCGTGAAACTATTTATTTCCTTTTTAGAATCCACTTTTTCGTTTGTCTTAAATGACTGTATTTGTATTATTTACAGTATCTGATTTTTTAAAAATGAATATTTATGAGTTCATAATTAATTTTGGCCCACACGGTATGTTTTTACCATTTTCTGCCAGTTGGTTATTTTACATATTTTATGCAGTGTCGTCTTTATTAAACAGATGACATGTCGCTGATTCTTAATTTTGTATTCCAGTGGCGTAAATGGAGACGCCGGCAAAAACTGTCAGCGAAAAGACTGGCAAAAAGCAAATCAAGGTCAAGACGTTGTTCACGTCGCCTTTTGCGCTGAGCTGGAGCCCGCTTCCACAAAACGACATGAACTTTATACTGACAACCTTGAAAGACAAACTCATTTCCATGGGGCTTGAGAAGAAGGAAGTGAAGGTGTTTCGGCCGTGGAGGAAAAAAAGAGATCCGGATCCCTCATCTACGGATACAGATAAGGAGGATCAGCCCAAAGGCGGCTGGACGGATGCGGCAGCGAGGCGACAGCTCGCCCTTGGCATCAATGAGGTCACCAAAGCCCTGGAGAAGAACCAACTCAAGCTGGTTTTGGTGTGCAAGTCGGTCAAACCCAAGCACATGACCAACCACCTGATACCGCTGAGCGCCAGCAGAGGCGTGCCCGCCTGCCAGGTTCCGCGGTTGAGCGTGAGTGTGGCCGGTCCGTTGGGCCTCAAGAGCGTCCTGGCTCTGGGGTTCAGGCGCAGCGGTTGCCAAGGCGACAGCAAGGACGAGGCCGAGGCGTTCGCTGACACCGTGGAAGCCATCATACCCAGGGTGCCCTCGCTGGATGTTGCTTGGCTACAAGGTGCAGCACCTGGTGTGGAATTGCAACACAATATTGACACTGAAGTGGAGGGTGGACAAAGGGCGGGCCAGAAAAGGAAACTGGAGCCGGAGAGTGAAGCCGGCACGCTGCAACCTCTCAAAGTGAAAAAAATAGTTGCAAACCCAGCTAAGATAAAAAGAAAGCAGAAAGTGAAGCAGGAAAAGTGAAATATTTTTGATTTGGCTTTTTTTTTTCCCCTTCTCACCATGATTACATTTTTGGTTGGAAAAAAGCTTATAAAGTTAGTTTTCCAATTCAGCAAGCATCCAAAGCTCAGAATTGAATTACTCCAGCTATTAATCTCAGCAGTAACAACAAAGCTTTCCCCCAAAATGCAAAACACGGGGAGAAAACAAAAGTACATCAGCCTTATTGATTTTGTCATGTGAATTTATTCAAATATCCATGCTGGTATAGACGGCGTTTGTTGAAACAGATTGTTAATTGCATGGCGTCATGTGGTCTACAATGATGCTGGTACAAGTTCTGTCAGCCTTTTTCACAGCTTATAATGGATTTGAATAAAAAATATTGTTCTTCAGTTTGATAAAGCTGTATGTGTTTGTTTAACCCCGTAATGTCAAACTCCTGAAAAAAAAAAAAATCTTCCAAATAAGGCAGGTTTCTCTGGGTCAGAGTTATCACTAAAGGGCCTGGGCTTGTAACGATACTACAGTCACTGCAGCAAACATGCGCAACATTCACACGTTTTGGAGACACGACCAGCATCCGTTTATGTTGTACATTAAAAGTTGAGCCATCTTGGTGAATTCAACTCCAGGTTTCAATCATATAAAAAAAGAGCTCTGACTTAAGCAGACTGTGCTTTCTTCATCTGTTGTAAAGGGAGGAGAGGAAAAGCACACAAAAAAGAAAACATCTCAAATACGAAAATGGAACAGCAAGATCAACCAAATCATATCACAGTTCTCTGGTTGCCCTGTTTAGACTTCTATAGAGAGGAAAACTGTCACAAGTCCAATTATAAATAGATTTTTCCCATGCATTTAGCTGCACAAAAAAAACAAAAACATTTGGTTCTGACACAATATGAGTAGAAAGTGAATAAAAATGGACAAGGATGAAGACATCAAAAACTGCGGAAAAGCCCAAAATAATCAAATATATGTAGCCTCTTTCCCCCAGATAATCCTCTCTGGAGGGAATCACTCAACAAGGAATGTGATTGACAGCACATTTTTACACATGGAATGACAAAAAAACTAACAAATGCTTTTAAGCAGCTTATTTTCCGACTGAACAACTAAATGCTCTTTTTGTCCGCAAGACTCAACTCTCCCAACCACAACAGGAAGACAAGAGAATTTGCTGTTTTGTTGATGACTGGTCTTCATCCTGCACCGATCATCTTTTCATTTGGAGCTTTTGTTGATTTCATTGCTGACGTGACCTGATTGTGGTTGAAACGATTTACCGGTATGTATATGTAAAATAAGATGGTTTGAATTAAGTGGAGTTTTTAATTAAGTTCTCTGAGAGCTAATGTATGAATTTATTGTAAACGACGCACAAAAAGTTGGGATGCACTATAACCTTTACAGTGACCTCTAAACTGATGGATGTACATGGCCAACTGTTCAACATTTCAATAAAACAATGAGATAATTATTTTTATTTAATTTTATTTTAACTCCCAAGGATAGGCCTATTCACTTCTGTGCCTCTCTGTGACTCTTCCAGTCTCTCTCCATCTGTTGCACCTTACTGATGATACCCTGTGGCACTCCAATCTCTCGTTTGAAGCCTTGAAATGGTGAGTTACTTTTGATCAACTGCTAGGGTCCTCCTGAGTCTTATGATGTCAACACTAATTGAATCGGGAAATTTATGGGTCCATGAATCAAGTGATGCAAAACGTATTGAAACATGGGACAAAGGAATGTGGCAAATTTCAACCTAGTGCCTGCACAATATCCCTAACTTTTTGTGAGCAGTCTGTTATGAGTATTGAGTTTTATTTTATTTTTTTTTAAAGTGGAAGGCAACCCAAAATTTCTTTACAATATGTTGGATAAACCTACACTAATATAAACAAAGCATTCTGATTAATATTGTGGTTGCAGAATATGAATTATGCAGCAAAATCTACCCGCTTTTATCCATCTCAGGGGGCGGCCATTTTGTCACTGAATATTGACTGAAAATGACATCACACTTGCTCAGGACTCCAGTCACGGCTCAACTGTTTTCTGAGTTTGGTCATGTGATGTTGGCAAGCTGAGCCGTGATTGCTCATTACCTGAGCAATTTGTGATGTCATTTTCAGTTGCAAGTAGCAAAATGGCCGCCCCCTGAAATAAATAACAATGGATTTGCTGCTTTTTTTTCGTATTCCACAAACGCAATACTAATCAAAATGTTGTGTTTAGACTAGTGGGGGCGCATAGACCATATTGTAAAGAAGACATTTTTGGGCCTGACTTCCAGGCCACATCAAATGCTCTAAAGAGCCTTAGGTTCCGCACCCACAGCTTTAAATGCTATATGCACGCCAGAGCATTGTAACATGGTAGCAGCTCACTTTCACACCAAAGCAGGTTTTCAAACATTAGCCACGACCTTTTCAAAACTGAAAAATTGTGCTTCATTGATGTAATACATTCTTCATATAAAAAAAAAATGTCCTAAACTGAGTGCATGGCATCATGCTGTACAAGCAACTAATTTTTTTTCTTTTTCAGAAAAAAACAAAATCAATGCACCAGTTGGTTTAATGACTATGACAGTATACAAGTCTGTATGTACCTAGCAGACGAATGATATATACTGCATGAACAGCCCTCTATTTGTGAGGCGCAGTATTACCGAGGGACAACGTAACTTCCCAAAAAAATTTGAAAAGTTGCTTATCAGTTGCCGTGTTTACATACTGTATATGACAATGAGGGCATGCCGGTGATCTCCGTGCATGCCACACTGATTTGCGTCAAACGTGAGCGGACGTTTCAGGCATAACATGACGTTCACATTCAGAATGTTGAGAATTCTAACAGTGGGTTTTTTTTTTTTCCCACCTCCAAGTGAGTTGGAAAAAAAATGCGCCAAGGGGAAAAACAAATCTTCCCAGAATAAAGGTTCTTTTTTTCACGGTAGTCTGGCTCGGGTGACCTGTGTGTGCAGGTACGTAATTGCCTGACCTTGTGTCCTCATTGCGTGTGTTTGTTTGTGTGTATACGTGTGTGTGTGTGTGTGTAGCAACCGTAAAGGCACGGGGCTACTGGAGGACCAGGCCAACCTGAAACAGATTTACATTTGTATTCAATACATTTTTTTTTTTTTAAAGGTAAAAAGTAATCAAATCCTGCTCACTGACCTTATCAACATCCATAGGGGGACATTTCCAGTTGTAGAGGTAATACTGTAGATTTCCATCTCCTATACCAAACTTGAGCTTTTCCAGAAAAACTTTATTCTCCATTAGATCCAATGCATTGAACACGTCAAAGCCTTTCTGTTGAGGAAAAAAAAGCACCGTGGCGTAGTAAAGGTTGAGAACACTTCACTAGACCACCGTACTGCCCTTAACTCATTCACTGCTATAGACGTCAAAAATTCATTTTAACTATTTCTATTAGTTTAACTTTTTTTCCCTTCTTTTGTTAACAAGAATATGAAAAAAAAATTGTACATTTAGACGAGATATAAAATTTGTGATTAATCATGAGTTAACTATTGAAGTCATGCGATTAATTACAATTAAAAAATTTAATCGCCTGACGCCCTTATTTTAATAATCTTTTCTTTTTTTGAAAAAAGATTATTTAAAAAAAACGAGAAGAAAAGATTATTAAAAATTAGTTAAAAAAAAGATTATTTAAAAAAGAAAAGAAAAGATTATTATAAATTAGGTCGTCAGGCGATTACATTTTTTAATTGTAATTAATCACATTACTTCAATAGTTAACTCACGATTAATCACAAATTTTATATCTGTTCTAAATGTACAATAACAACTTTTTTTCTAGGTTTTCAAACTCTTATTAAAAGTAGAAAAAATATTAAACTAACAGAAATAGTTCAAATGAATTTTTGACGTCTAAAGCCGTCAATGGCAGTGAATGAGTTAATAAATACAGATGACTAAATTACCAGTTTGGCGAGGATCAGGGCGTCATTCATTAAGTCCAGCAGCGGCGTTTGCGTGTGAACGTTGTAAAAGGAGTATGCGGCCTTCAAACTCCTATGTAGAGGGTGGTGCATCACCGTGGAGGGAAGAGTGTAGAAACTAGCAAAGTCGGTCAAGACGCCACCAGCACCCTGAAGGGACAAGAGCAGCTTCAAGATGGCCGACATGCGACAGTGATGAGCGTGGAAGCTCGTTTGAGCATTTATTCCTTATCACATAGTACATTCGTTGTCTTCACAATTCAGGGCACTAGAACAGTCAGTGGTCAGCAACCTTTCTTGTCAAAAGAGCCATTTTTCAGGCCGAATAAATAAGCAAAAATATGCCAGGAGCCGCTAATTGTTTGAACATTGTGATATAGGAAACAGTGTGTTAGTGTTAAGTCTAATGTACTGTGAGGGCTTAATAGCTACCGGTAATTAGAGCTGCACCAAAACAGAAAAATAATGCAGCATCCAATACGTAGAGATGAATTTTCTTCTACCTTTCGTTTACTGTTTTTGGTGGCAAGTTTTCAAACTTTGTTAAATATGTTTGTAGACTTTTCTTATTTTCTGTCAAATTTCGGACATTTTTTGGCAATTTTATAGACATAGCATGGTCTTTTTTTTTTTTTGTGCCTCGCTCATACCTTTTTTTGTGGATATTTAACGGTCCTATCTTTTTGGTTTTTTTACATTTCATGGCTATTTGTTGACTTTTTTTGCTGCCTTTTTTGCTATAAATTTTCTGACATTTTGGGAAATTTTGTGGACATTTTATGGTAATTTTCAGGATTTCTTCTTTTGTTTTCGGAATTTTTTTAAGTTAAAACTTTTTAAACAATATATTTTCTGCCTTTTTAAAAATCAATTTTCCGACTTTTTGGGGGAGTAATTCCAAAGACATTTTGGACATTTTAGAGTTACTTTTTGAACATTTTCTTTTCTGTCTTTTTTTTTTTAAAAAAAATCCAATTCGCTGACATTTTTGGCAATTTCAAAGATATTTTATAGTAATATTTGGCTTTTTCTCTTCCTTTTTGTACATTTTATAGTCACTTTTTGGACATTTTTAGGTAATTTAAAAAACATTTTAATAAATCTTTCATCTCCCTTTATTTGACTTAAAAATGTGGACTCTTACATTTGTCTTGAATATTCAACCACTCATTTTTATCTATCAATTAATCAATTTAAATATTTAATCAAAAAGTAAATATGTAAAAAATATTCATTTATTTTTTATTTTATTTTTTTTAAGAGATCCACAGGGAGCCATGTGGCTCCAGGGCCGCAGGTTGCAGACCCCTGCACTAGTATGCTATCCAAATAAAAGGTCCACAAGCCTTAATGACAAGCAGTTTGAACCCTCATTCGATATCCTACTAGAGAGAATTATGAATGGGAAAACTAGTGTCCTGTGAATAAATGCTCAAACGGCTTTATCGTAAGCTGTCTGAGCATTTATTTGATATCCCTGATATTAAGTCCATGTACAAGTATGCCCTTTGTCCTCTTGAGTACGGCTACTTTGGCATACGAGGACAACTATGTACGTTATTAAACATTTAGCACTTCACTAGTAGCACACAGATATCAAGCAGTGCATAGTTTTACCTCACTAGTAACATGTCCTACTTGTGAAGACAAATCATGTACTACTGCCTCGACCTTAACTCTTTGACTGCCAAAAACGTTAAATAACGTTTAGTAAAATCCTATGGAGGAGTGCCAAAGACGTTAAAAGACGTTTGTTTCAAAACAGAGGGGAAACTAACCATTTTCTATTGTTGATTACTGAAAAACGGAATAAGGTAGAAACAAACTTTTTTTTCTGATGAAAGATGAGAGTCCAATCTTTCATTTGGTAGTATGTGTGTTTCCATAGTCCAAACACATAATTTTCTGTGGACCTTGAAAGATCAGTCAAAAATGCTTAAATCGGCTGGCACCCACGGCATCCCTTTTCTGAAAACGTCTGGCAGTCAAAGAGTTAAATAGGACATTAAGATTTATGAGGTTGCAGAAGTGTGCACACCCTCTTCCAAGTGAGGATGTGGCTGTGTTTAGAATGAACGCACCACTTTGGAGCTCTTGTTCAATGACTCATCTGTTCTAGTATGCTTTGAAGAGGGGTGTGTAGACTTAAAAAATAATAATAATTAAATATCAACTGTAAATTTTTGCAGCTACCTCAACGACGTATGTGTCTATAATGTTCTCCTGCGGGAGGAGCCAGTGAGCCACCTCCTCGTCGCTCATGGACGGCGCCAGCTGGAAGCGTCTCAAGTACTTCTGCAGCAGTTCGGTCACCTGCCGGATGTCGCGCCGCTCCATCGGCCGCAGCCCTGCTGTCTTGGTGCTCTGCGGCGGCGGGGACAATGAGCAATTACGTGAAGTGAATACTCTTTGTAATAAGAGAAGCTGGGTTGAGGGGAGGCTTTACATCTGGTAGTCTGTAGAGTTTCATGGTTCTTTGAAGGGTCATGTTTCTGCTCAGGTGGGAGAATTTAACTTCCACAAGCTTTCTGGGGTTTAGAGATCGATGCCAATACCTGCATGACGACACATAAGTTGATACTGTGATACTGTATTTCACTGGCTTTTGCCATTCGATATATTTTTGGCTCGTTTTGAAGCAGTCGTCCGAGGACATGGAAGCTTACCTGCACGTGGACACGGGTTTAGGCAGCACGACGCCTGCTGTGTACACCGCCTGAAATATTCCTTCTAGGTTGACCCGCCGCGTGATTTCTCTGATGAGAACCGGCGCCACACGCTTTGAACGCAGCTTCTTATGGACACACAGGAAGTTGATTTCCACCATCCTCTTCAATCTAAAGCAGCGCAAATGTAGAATTAAGCATTGGATACTTTGTTATTGTCCTGATAATTGCAGTGCAAACACTCACTGGCCACAATTTTTGGTAACTCAACACTAAACACTTTTCGACTCGAGTTGAAAAATGTTCAACTTGGAAGCACCATTACTGTGATGGCGCATCTTATAGGAGAGAGGTTGGCGGAGAGATTTTAGAGTGCTACTAGTCGAAGCTGCTTCCTGATTGGCCACAAAGTAGCCACTTCCAAATATGGGCAAGCTTGCACTGACGCACCCTTGTCACCTGCGCCCTTTATAACACCAAGAAAACTAAGCGCAGTGTGAAAAGGCTTTAAAAACATTTAATTGGTACGTCCAATAAAAAATATACTGTATAATTGTTTGTGATTAGTTTAAGAAGACTGTGTTTGTCTATTTTACTATCACTTAGATCAGATTACATTTGATGAAAAATTAAAGTAATTCCAAAGCGTTCACATATTTTTTTCTTGCGTCACAATGGGAACGCCCCACTTTAAACCTAAATACACATACTGCCCATCACCTAATACATTTGTAAAGGGACAATTTTCAATATCACCGGTGGGTGTGTATGATCATTTATGAATACTCACGTGTCATAAATGCGGATGTCTGCGGGGATGGCACTGATGAAGCCGACAAGCTTCTTATTTGAGGAGACTCTCACCCCGCAGTGCCACTGAGGTAACCAACCAGGTGGACGTAAAGCCCTGAAGAGGAAGAGCACAAAATGAAAATGCTTCCAGATACATAGTGATCTGACGCTTTACTACTTATCTAGTTAGTTGGGAGCTATGTGTCTGTTTGAAATGCCCATGCATGTACTGTATTTGAATGAGCATGTATTGTGCAACGAGTATTAAAGATAACAGACTAGTGACGTTCCCTTTTTGCAGAGGTTGCAGAAGTGAGCATTTACCATTTGAGGAAGCTTGGTGAATAATCAAATCGAAACATGTTATCGTCATCCTCCACGTAGTTCTCATTTAACAACGTGTACAGCTCCTTCAGCTGAAAAAAATAATAATCAGTATCTCATGACATTACGATCTGTTAACAAGACCATTTTTTGCATTTGAGACATCAACTGTACTCACTACATCTGCATTACTGAGATCTAGTGTGTCCCACATGAAGCCTTGAGGTAAGGAATATGGCTCCTGCCGGATATTTTCTTTGTCAGCCTCAATGGGGCCGTGACTCGTCACCACCTCATCTGCACACACAGCACAACTCCTGTCAGACCTGTGACATCACTTACTACTTGCCCACTATTGCCAAGTTTAATTTTCCAATCTGAAGTACTGCCGTCTGCTACATTTTTTTTTTTATCGCCTTGGAAACCAGATTACTCTGATACACACCGGTACTTGTAATTATTGGATTTGTTTCTGGCATAGATCAGCAGTGTGTCAAGCTAAAACCAGTACATGGCACTAAGGCAGAAAAAGAGTAAAATTATGCAGGTTGACGTTTAAGATCTTCTCATTAAAAAAAAATAAAAATACCACAATATTTTTTTTTAACATCAGTTATTTCCGTGTTCAAAATGTCACCATAACAGAATTTGTATTATGTTTCAAGTGACATTTTTACCATTACTAACTGTCACCTACATATGTAGTGAGATGTTAAACACATCAATTAAACTAAATAAAACTAAAAGTAAAACTATTCACCCATTTATAATCTATATAATATTCACCTATATATATTATTACAATTAATTAACCAATTAATTCATAAAATATACAAATTAAATGCAAATATATATTTTACCAATACTTTTAATTTTATTGATAATAAATCCATTAATCATGTATTTATTGAAATAAATAAAAATAGAATAAAATACCTAAGAAATTAATATGCATTTCAATTAACCAATTCTTTGTGTAAAACTGGCAAACAAATGCAACATTTACAGATCTCTTGATAATGTATAGTAAATACTCCGTAAGGCGAAATAAAGAGCAGAGCTTTGCTGACATCACACGGTGAAGGTTTGAGCTCCATTATTTGACTTTTGGAGCATAATTTTCTTGACAAAGTTGGTTGAATTCCAAATTGGATCACTTCTGTGGTGAATGACTTTGGGGGTTTCACTGCATTTCCCAAATAATGGCATTGACTGGTTACTACTTTATTTACTGCTGTTGCTGCCTATTTAGTCCGTCAGTCATTAACGTATTAATACTAATGTGAACTTACTTAACTTGGGTACCGGCTGTGTGTCCCAGAACTGGTACTTGTGCTTGGCCGCCTCATCAATGTTTTTAGCAGGGCCTTGACAGGACAGCAACTCCATAGCTCGTTGGATGTCCTGCAACTTCTGGATGGGCAAACCAGGATTCTGTAGAGTGACAATAGACATAAAGTGCTTCAGGATGGGAATAGAACAAAACGAGGATATGAGCTATACTGCAGTCAAAATGAACGTGGGTTTTGCTATTCTCGCGACGCGGTTACATATAAAGTCAATGCAATTTGCGTTGATAGGGCCAAATCCAGGACCAAACGGCGTTGAGAATGTGCTCACACAATGCTGCGTCCTGTGCAAGTAGAGGGGAGAAAAATGTAGAACTAAACACAGCAAGCTTCCAATACGAGCAAAAAGGGCAGGTTTGGAGAATGTGTGTTTCCTTGTTTACAGCTGTTGAAGCAAGTTAACAGTAGCATTAGCAAAGTTTTCTTCTGTTGTGGCATGGCATGAAGCAGCTATATTCACATCCCACAAGATCTATCATCGTTGCTCACTCGTGATAGTGTGACAGAGGCAAACAAAAACAAAGTGATTCAATTAAATGTGCTGTGCTGTAAATTCCAAACAGAGCAAGTCATATGTTTAGTGACAATGTGAAATCAGACAAGTTTCCTAGGATCAGTTTGTTGTGCCAAAATCTATTGATGAATTACAAAAAAAAAACAGACAGCTGAATGAGAATTTCCCCAAACCAAAAACGTTCCACAGTACATACAGTAAAAAACAAAACAAAAAAAACAAGTTGATTAACTAGATAAATTGCTCCATCTTTTGATCGATTGGTGATCAGTTATTGTTTTTATAAAATCACTGATCAACTCCATAATCTTGATTGTAAATCGGGTAAGTACCCACTGAAGGCCAACGTCACAGATGCAGAGCCTACCACTGTAGTATAGAAATAATTAAAAGTTCATATTTTATGACATGCTCTCGTCAAGATAAGAAATTCCTGTTTATACATGACAACGTTATAGAGAAGGTAAAGATATCATATAAAACGGTCCTGACTGGATGGAGTGCTCACCTTGATGTCTTGAGAGTCAGAGGCAGAGTCCGACTTGGCTCCTCCAGAGCTTGGCTTTTCTTTCTTCCTCTTCTGCTTCTTCTTCTTTCTCTTGGCCCCCAAATCCCCGCCGGGGCTCCTGCGGACATGATGACAAAGTCACGTTTTAAAGCAAACATGGACTCGAGATAGTCACACACACACACACAGTGAGGCAGGCAGGGAGGCGGCGGGCTAACGTTAGCTGCCATAGCAACGAATGACAGCTGCGCTAGCTCGCTAACGGTTTGCCTGACATCCTTCCATTAAAGTCAAGACACCGGCATGGGTAGTGTGTATTTAAGTAGTTCAGATGAACGGCGTCGTGACCGTTTTAATCCACAACTTTTAGAGAGGTTGCTAGTTTAGAAGGACAGCCCCACAGAAGGTAGTGTGGTTGTGTTTGTATCAGCTAGCTGTATTAGCCACCGAGGACACACACACGCAAACATAAATACACGCTCATAAACTGTGATGTACGACAGGCCGTCCGCACCCTTGCGCGTTCTCGTTCTCCTCCTCGTTGTCCCCGTCTATCCCGCAAGTGTCCTGGTCGTCCAGCTCCAAGCTCTGCTGGCTGGCGGCGGATTCGCTGTCCTCCGCCATCATTAAGACGTTTAAAAAAAAAAAGAAAAAAAAGAGGGGAAAAAAAACTACCCGAATGCCGTCTGATAGAGATCGTGGCTAGTGGCGACTCACCGGAAAAACAAAAGAAAACCTACGATTGGGGAAACAGCACCACCCTGAGGCCAAATGGCGGTAATACCTCCCACCCAAAAACGTGATAACCTTTGCTCCATGCGGAACACAATTTAAGGTACCCACATTTATTCTAATTAGTTCTTTCACATTGGTAGAGATTGTAAAAATGCTGGTGGGCTGTTAGAAATGCATATTGGTCGAAAATGTCCCGCATACATTCAGTGGAGGGGGAAACAAAAAATCATGTAGAATGAAGGAAACACATGAGACATCCAGATGATGTCATAAAATGTCATAAACATGATAGGACCGAGTATTGAGTCTTGTGAAACACCCTTGATACTGCTATTATATCATTCAATGAATATCCATAAACCTACTAGTCTGCTGTGACAAACACCCAGACACATATTCTTCCAGTCTGTTTGTTTATTCAGAGTAACTTCAAATATATAATGCAAACGACCAATGTACATACGAGTTGTACTGCAACTTTGCTCAAACGCTTAAGGTTGCCCAGAACACAAACTTGCATTATTTCAACCTGCGAGAGGAAAGAAACAACAACAAAAGATATAAGATGATTGTTATGACTAAATGAATCCAGAGTGGATTTGATTATTTCCCAGCACTCGCATATGGATACAGTAGGCCATAAACCAAAAAACATGCATCACTCAGACAAAACACATTTTGAAACAAATGTTCACTTTCCAAATGCGCAAAAGTAACCCGTTACCTTGGCCTACACTCATTTTGCTTTATCCATTACCTGCTGAAACCATCTCAGTGCCTCTCGATGGGCTTGCAGAATATTGTAAGCTGTGCGCAGTGTAGTAAAGAGATATTTAGTTACTGCATACTTTTGGTCACAAGCGGGAACGAGAACGACGGCTGAGGTAGAGGAGAAAAGGCAAGATGAAGGCAAAAGAAAGTGAGAAACAAACATTGTGATCCTTTCTGGAAATTTGCATCTTAAGAAAAAAAGGCACTTGGAACATTAGGAACCAAAGGGTAAAATACTGCAAATGGAAACAGTTTGGTTTCAGTTAAAATAATGATACATCAACAAAAATAAAGGTGTTTGAAGAGGAGGGAATAGCCTCATCGGGTTAAAACACTTCACGTTGGCAATCTAAATAATAGTGTTCATACAAACAAAAAAAGGCATCTCAAGCAGGCGTATAAAAATGATGCATAGCATTTAGAGCAACATATGCCAGTCAGTGATTCAACTCGTACAAAAAACCTTCATAGTATTAGACAGTATAGTTATACTGGAAGCATAACTAGTAGTGGTATTACATCCTTACCCTCCAATTGGGTGGTGTGTCACATTGTCTGATTACATGACAGTGCAGATAGTGGTTTTGGTGCTTGTGTAGTTTAACACCCTTTTAACAAACTTCTCTCAAAAGATGAACTTTGTTGAGATGAGTAGTTGTTCTTGTGCAACCAAAACCACTGGGGGGGGGGTCAGTGGGAAGAGAGTGCTTTTACTATCAGTGGTCCGAGGCCATATTACTTAAGGAAAAAGGTTCCTGTAGTCTGTCATTTTTGAGAATCACCCATCTGTTGGCTGTACAACAGCGCTAAAAAAAAAAGAAAAGAAAAAAAAACACACTTTTTTGTGGCATTAAAATAATAATAATAAAAAAAACTCCTCCAGAGTCCGTCAGGCAACGTGTACATCCTTGCCTGTTAGTGGCGTGTTTACACAAGTGAGGGCGGGTGTGTCATGGAGGATGACAGTGGTCATTTCTTATGAAAGAACATAAAAGTTTATAAAAGTTGTCCCTTCGTTTGATGGATCCCAGTGCTGAAGTACACCGCTCTCAAAAAAAATTGTGATATTGGGCTTTTGGGTGAAATTTCAGCATGGACCTAATATGCATTGTAGCCTTTACAAGTGAAGTTCACTGTAAAAACAGTTGGGTCAAAAAAATGCCCTAATTTGGGTCAAAAATGGACCAATCCACTTGGGTCAATTTGAGCCAACTTTCTGGGTTATTTTGCACACAAAAACAAAACAAAAATGCGGTTGTTACAAAACACGAAAAATAGGGTTGTTTTGCACAAAACCCCCAAAATTGGGTGAGTTTGTGAAAACAATACTAACAATTTGAAAAGGTAGATTTTTCAATTTTGGGCCTAAATTGGGTTTTTTTTTTTGACCCAAGTGCACCATTTTTGATGATTATTTTATAAAAACAACCACTTTTTTTTTTATTTGTAGCTTTTTCATTTTGAACTAACTTTTTGGGTTTAAAGACTAACCCAAAATGTTGCGTCTGCCCTTTTTTTCCCCCCACCCAGTCTGATTTCCTTTAACTTGTGCATTCATGAGAAGGCCAAATTAAATTCACCTAAAGATTATAATGCTTTTTAGGTTCATCCTGAAATTTCACCTTAAAGCCCAATATCCGTAACTTTTTTGGAGCAGTGAATATATGTCAGTGCTATTTAAAGGTTCAATGGGCACATCCATCTCATGTGGTCACCTGAGAATTTACTTCATGTTGAAGGCCAGCAGAGGTCGCTCTTCCCTCCTTTGCCAAGGGCTCTTCTTCTCCTCCTCTCCATCCTCAGGTGGTGCTTCATCCTCCGGGGAGGCCGAGAGCAGTGAGCGATTGTTCCTGAGAGTCACGCCGTCGGGCGGCGTCAGTGGAGGAGGAGAAGCGGGTGAGGAGGAGGAAACTGATGGTGGTTCCGTGTGTATTTGTACAATCTCTGGTTCTCCTTCGACAGACTGGACGGACTCTAAGTTGCTCTCCTGGGAATTGTACTTGAGGGTCTCCTTGCTTCCCGCCGCATCCAGATCGTCCACGTAGACCAGCTGAGTGAAGGCGGTGGTTGGCGTTGTGCTCTTGGTCCCCTCCTTCTCCATCTCTCGCTCCCCCTGCTCCAGGTCCCGCCCCCTGCGACCCATTTTGGGCTCGTTCAGGTCCACGCCAGAGTCCAAGCTGGCGTCGTTGCTGCTGCCGTGCCTCCGCCCGCTGCCTTGCGGGCCTCCTGAGCTTGTGGCGTTGCCGTGGCAGCCGGCCCGCTGGAGGTCAATGTAGGAGTGGCGGATGTGAGCGTTGGAGCGGCCGTCCAGCGAGACGAACCAGGCTCGTGGGTGTGGCAGAGGTTTGCCCCCTCTAAGCTCCATTAAAGTCTTTTCCGCCAATAGGGTGTCTTCGCTGTTTATTTCCACCAGACCCGTTTCTCCGAGCGCTCCTGGAATGGACACCAGCTTCTCTCCTTCATCCTGCTCGGTGGCATGCGGGACGCGGTCTTTGGGGCTTTGTCCCGAGGACTGCGAGGCATTGAGCTCGGCTTGGATGGTCTCCAGGTCGCTCTGCTCGTCCGTCTGCAGCAGGAGGGCCTGCCCCGACAGGGGGTGCTCCCCGGGCAGGCGCATGTAATGAGCGGGGATGACCAGGGTGGGCCGCACCCTCGGGTAAGTTTCGCCGCCGCTCAGCAGGTCCACGGAGGCGCAGCATAGCAGCTGGCCGGGCCGGGTCAACGAGGGGGGCCGCTCCAGGTGGTCAACGGAGCGGGAGAGAAGGTAGTCAGGAGCCCTGGATTCACCTCCCTCCCCTCTGGATGGTGAGTGAGGGGGGGAGGACGGGGAGATGACAATACCTCTCAGCTGATGTTCTGACAACTGGCCGTGCTTGGCCGGTGACAGTCCGTTAGATATGTGGTTGCCGGACGAGCAGACGGAGACGTACGACTGACGGTAGCCTCGGTCGGTTCCGCACGACATGACCGACTTTAAGTGCATCGTCTCCGCAGACTGACGGTAGTCTCTGCTGCGGGGCGTCAGGTTGCCGAGGGACGAGCCGTGGTGGCTGTTACCCAGCGAAGAGCGGCTGTGCTTGCTGTGCTGGATCAGGCTGTGCGCGTGGGGATCGTCTCCACGCTCGTAACAGGACGGCTTCAGCATCGGTGTGCTCATGTCGGGCTCGGTTGCTGTGGAAACGAGCTCCAGCTGCACCTGAACAGAAGAACATTCAATGTGCAAATTGGAGTTGATTAGGTCAGACTTAATATCCCAAAAAAAGATTATTCTGGCTTATTTTAAGTTAGAGGATTCAACAAATACAAATTCATTTAGACTCAAAGTTTGCCCATTGTGGGTTAACTGTATTTTACATTGAAGTATTCAAAACCTTAATGTGAATATATACTTGTTTAAAAAAAATACATGTTTTTGAGTGGGTGCAACATATTGAAAACATTGAAAATATTGCTGTGCATTGAGTATAGCAATAGAGCATACAGAAAGAAGGCTTTGGTGCAGCCTCTGAACTCAAAAGAATGGTTGAAGCAATGGTAGTTATTACAAAAACGGCCAGCAGGTGGCAGCAGAGTATTAGAGATCAACCAGGGCCATGTTTTCCCCACAGTTTTAGACAGATTTGTGTATAATGATGAAACTTAGCGATATTCTAATGCTAATTGCTGCAAAACTGAATTAGATAGAAATATACTTTTTTTCCTGATGAAAGAAGAGACTCTTTCTTTTTTTTTATGTTTTTCTAGCAATAGAACAGAATATTCTGTGGGCCTTGCAAAATCTGTCAAAATCCAGTAAAACAGCCGGGAGCGAAGGGGGTTGCTTCAGTGACAATAGCTGGGAGTGAATGAGTTAAAAGCAGCACATCTGTTAAAAGTCAAGTTGATTTCCATTTGTGTTGTTCGAGCACCCACTGGTGGTTAGATTTTTTTTTTTAGTGCAGTTTAATTTTCATATGGCATGTTTTGGCCCTATTTTGTTTAAAATCCACGCTATCGTCAAATGAAGCGAAATGTAATATGCTTATGAATCGAGTGAGTTTTTTTTTTTATTGTTTGGAAAAAATATACATCTTGATGTTGATTGCTGCCATGAAATAGCAAGTAAGTGCCTCAATATTAAGTGTTATTAGAGATTGTGTGTTATTTATGTGCATTGCTGTTATGTACAGAAGCACAATAATGTGCTTTTTTTAATATGAGATCATTTTTTCCCCCAATATTGTGACCTTTTTTAATATCGCTATCCTGCCCACAATATCGTGATAATTATTGTATTGTGAGGTCCATATCGCAACGTTTCGATATTGTTACATCCCTAGTATTATGCAACAATAAGGAAATAATCACAAATCACGTGACTGAGATTTTTTTCCCCTCTGAATCATCCATAATAACTATCACTGTTTGTCCCCCTTCTGTCAGGTAAACAACAAAGCAGAGATGTCCAAAAACCAACCTCGTTGCTGATGAGGTTGAGGTGGGACATGGAGGTGGCTTGGTCCCTCTTGCTGCTGTCCAGACCGGAGGACAGTGTGAGCTTACGGTGAGAGCCCCGGGGCTTCAAACAACGCCGTCTGCTCAACACAGAAAAAAGGGAATTGGTTGATGATTCATGATTAGTACTTGCTTGATCTACTGTATTTGTTATGGTTAGGGACATTTGACTTTGACTGCACACAAAGTTTTCAAAGTGACCCAATTTATGGCAGAATAAACATTCTTGAATTTTTGCTGCTGTATTGATTGAAAAAAAAATATGTGAAAAAAACTAACTGGTAACCGGTAACAAATCAGAGGGACAGATACGTCTTGACAATAATGAAATACAGCGAGGGGGTCAGATGACGCACCTGCAGTAGTACAGAAGGACGCAGAGCAAACACAGCAAAATGAGTGCCATGCCTCCAAGAATGGCCAACAGAAACATAGTGTGGTACATGCTGATGTCTTTCACAAGCAGCAGACCTGTTACAACAAGATGCACACATGAAATAAACTGCAAATTCCAAAATAATCTAGCAGAGCAGTTTTCTAACTATTTTTTTACCCAGTAAATTGTCATTTGAGGTATCGAATGTTGTCAAACCAACTCTTACCTGACTGGAGTGGAAACATGGCGGCCACCCAGTATCCCAGTTGAGGAGCAATGTAGGTGAGGATGAGTTGGTTGTCCACCCTTTGAACGTGGCCCCAACTGCTCTTTATCCAAGAACCTGTGCAAAAAGATAATTGATTACATCTTAGAAAATATTTGACCATCAGTTCCTATGCAGAGTAGACGCTGTTGAGGACATTGCTGTGGCACTACTTGTCCACAGGGAGGCAGTATTCCACTAAAAGTCACAGATTCCGTTTTGTCACAATCAACTCACACTCACTCAAGTATATTCATCAGTAAACTTAAAAGTGTCCCAAAAGTCACTTTTCCATTTCATTTTAAGCATCAGTCGGAAAGACATGAGGCCATCAGAATTTGACAGCTTAGTCTTTGCAGTTTTCATAATCCTGTCATGACTCGGCAAATTGACATTGGAGTAGTGTTTGAAAATTTCCGCCTGGCAAGAAACGTTTCATTCCACAACGGCAGTTCAGCGCCAATTTGGCAAGTTTCTCAGAATAGGATCTGTTCTTTATCTGTTCAGCGTTCGGAACGCCTGTGAATACCACCGCTGACGAAAACACCAAAATCCTAGCGCAGGTGTTAGCGTAAAACCAGGGAAAGTCTATTCGGAGGGCTGCACTGGAACTCAGCATCCACAATGGCTTGATCAGCGAATGCTTCCAAGAGTGACAATACGTCACCCGTACCAACTTCTGGTTGTACAAAGGCTTCAAACTTCCAACTGGCTCTGAACTGCAGTAAGGGACAGGAAACAATTCAACATCAATCCAATGTCAATTGGCCAGCCATGTGCAAAAACTGCAAAGCTGATGGCCTCACGTTTGTCTAATGATACATGAAACAAAATTGAAGATTGACTTTTGGGAGACTCTGTAGATTGTACCAAAAAGTATAGGGGCCACACTAAAGAGAAAAAAAAAATGGAAATTTTTCTCTGCAAAAAAACCCAAACATATGGATTAAGTTGCTTTTTAAATTTTACAAAAATAAAGAGATTACTATTAAGATAAGCACTATTGAGGATTTTTCCAAGTTCCGCTTTAGTTCTGTTACTATCGAATATTTTTAGAATTGATTAATCTATCGATTAATCAGATAAATTTTATGTTTGCATTAAAGTGTATTAGAAAAGCATTTTCCCAGATTACTATTTATTAACCAGTGATTGGTGTTTATTTTGTACTTTGTATTCGTAAAGTGATTAAAATAAAGGGTGGGGATTGATGTTACCGGTTCCGGTCATTGTTTTCCAAAGTAAAAACAGAGGTTATCAAATATCTTATTTTGATTAAATACAGAAGATAATCAGTCAATTGAGAAATCTGTCAACAATTACTGTTGATATACTGAAATGAGGGGATTATGACAATTTTAAATTAAAAAATGCGGGGTCTAAACTCTTAAGGGAATTGTGACATTCACTTGCTAACATTTTACTTCATTCTTGCAACAATTTTTCTTAAAAAATAAAAAAAATTAAAAAATACAGAATCACCCCCATGTAATATTTTTCCAGTGTAGCCCTAATTATCATAATATGTACCAAGCCACTCTAAAGACAGGATAAACCTGCTGGAAAAAAAGTGAACAATGAGCTGCAATCTTGGCAGCACCACAACTAAAACACAAAAAACTGATCGACTGAGAGGAAACATTCACATGCGACATCCCGTGGATGTCAGGGACGACATGATGGAGAGTGACCCTTATTCTGTGTTTGTTGGCATATTAGCAACCCCAAGCTCTTTGATTTTTAAGGAAACAAAAGAGGATACATAAATGTACACAACGTGGCAAAAGGGTAGGAAAAAAAACACTCCTAACAGGAAACAACAGGGGAGAAAAAGAAGGAGAGATAATAGAGCGAGAAGAAAAGGGAGATACTGTGTGACTCAGCACCTCCAGCAACAAACACGTACACATACACACCAATCACTGAGTCATGTGACCAGCCCTCCCCGCACTCACCCTGGTTCTGTCTGAGGCTTCCCTGCATGTCTCACTTGGTTAATATCAAAAATGTATGTTGCCGTGTTTCCTTTCAACACAGGGTCGGCTAAGTGCATGCTTGCCTGGTCTATTAATACACACGTGCTTGTCTGCAGCACAAGACAAACAGGTTTCAAAGTGTGTGCGTGTGTGTGTATGCTGAGAACCTTTTACCGTGCTCATGTACTCCTCCAACCGTTTAAAACATTTGTGTCTGCTTTATGCGCTCATTTCAACAGATGCATTAGCACAAACGGGCGTATAGTTGCTCGGCGAAACTCAATCAGGTGTCAAGTGACTCTTGTTTTGTTATTTATTTGGTGCGGTTGCTAGGGAACGAGGGATGAAGCCCACGGAGGGGCTTCTTGGGATGGCTTCTGTTGTGGAAATACTGCGAGCATGTGCGTAGGCTACAAACGTGCGCGTGCTCTTTGCCATTCGAACAAAGCGTCTTTTGAAGCTCTGGATGTTTGAAAATAAAAAGCCACGAGATCCTCCGAGAGTGAGAGAAAAGACCAACTGTCCTATAATTCCCCAATGAAATGGTCTACATTGGTGCTTTGAGATACGAGTGACCCAACGAGTCTTCGTCAACTGTGTTTTATGCTTTGACTTGTAAAATTTGACATGCAGATGCTTCTTTTTTTTCCTGTTCTCTGTTACTAGATGCTATTCTTTCACAGACACACCGGAAATTAATTCCTTAATTAGTGCCCGTTGAGCACATTTGAACCCCGTTGCTGACCAAAACAGCAGCACCAAAGCTTCTAAACAAGCTCTAAAATGAAGTTAGTTGTATGCATCCATGTTAATGTTCTAGGTAGCCACGTGACTTATTTGTGCCGCCCATTCTGCTTGAGTTATTGCCGATTCGCTGAATCCCTCTTTTTGTTTTGTTTTCAATATCGTTCCACTTGACATAAATTGTACATATAAAAGGCCGCCCCTAACAGAGGACTCCCCCTTCCCATTTGCAGTTGAGTAAATAAATGCCCCAGCCAGCCCTATTTGCTGGAGTGCACTACGCATACACAAATCCATAATGTGTAAGCAGCATCCTTTGTAGATGATAATGGTCTGCTGTTGAGTTTTCGGGCTTAGGCTGAGCTTCGCAGAAATGTCTGATTCAAAAGATGACATCATCATTGACTCTCTGACACAACATGTGCAGGTGTGTCACACTGCGGAACTGTTGAGACCATTGTGTGGGAAGGCCGGGAGGGATGATTGGGGTTGGTCTGTGTAAACTAGCCTTGTGCAGTCAGATTTGAGATGTGGCTGCTCAGTATAATACAAATTAAGTGACACCAAGTGACGTTTTTGATAAGAATAACGAAACGATGGATGATGACAGAAAAGCAGTGATGCTGCAGTTATGGTGTGGTATGTCCTCCTAAGCACTTACAAGGCAATGGTTAATGCATCACAGCGTGTCACGGCAATCCCAAGACACTATGCAAATATGCCTGGTTGGAGATGCGAGCAGTATTTAAATAACATCAGATGCCAGATTTGCCTTAGTTATTTCATTATGACCTTGTGAATCAAGTCATTCAACACGCCATCTCAGCGTGAAAATCTTTGACTTGGTGTACAATAAGCGTGTGATTTGCATTTATGCTGCTTTCCCAGTTGACAGTAATTCAAATTAATATGACTACACTGCAATGCTTTCAAGGAGGATGCGGATATTTATTTCTGAAAAATCCATACTGGACATCCGACCTTAGTGCTTGGAACAGCAGAAAAAGCGTCCATGGGTGTGTGTTTCTGTCAGTACGTACCCAAACGTGGGTCAAATCTCCAAGCTGGGACGTGATCGTTTTCCTTCAGGCCAGTGTCTGCAGGCAGCGGGATGGAGACTGTGATTGGCTCATTCACTTGCAGCTCCAGTCCGTCGCTGGCCAATAGGTGGACGGAGACGGCCGCCACAGGAGTTAGCTCCGGCGGCTTCTCTGCTCCTGTGAGGCGGAAGAGGGTGAGGCGGGGGTTTAGTATCATAAAGCAATGCGGATAAAGGAGAGATGTCAGGAGGGGTAAGACGGACAGGAAAGAAAACAAGGGAAGGGCAGGAAAGAAGGCGAAGAGTGAAAAAAAATGGGAGGTTGGAAGTGTCACAAAGTATATCAGCCTGCAGGAAGTGAGAGTCTTTTGAGGGCTATTCAAGATGAAGGAGCAAGAAGCGCACACACTTTTCTCGTTTGTTTCAACCAACAACTTGCCTCGATTCAACTTTTGCAGATGACCATGAAAATGTTGACTATGAATCTACTCAGATAAACAGAAGATATGCTTTCACCACTGTTTACTGTACGTCTCCACACGGAACATGATGTGTCGACTAGTCGACTTGGAGCAAATCATATTAAAGCTCCACTTTCTAACAATTTGCCCAAAATATCTTTTCAACAGCTTTTTGATTTGATCATTTATGACTGAAACATTTTTTAATCAGTAGATTAACACCTTAGCTGTTCACAGTACTCTTGCAAGCCTCTGGCCAATAGTTTTCAGACTGGATTCGGGTTAAAATTTCCCGCCCTCTGACAGTAACGATTCAAAATTCAATTTTCTGCATTCAGTAGCTTTAACCCATTAGGGCCTGGGGCGCTCCAACGCGTTTCTACCGTTAAAGCTGGTCGCGCTCCAACGCTTTTCTCCCTTTGAATCCGGGAGAGCGGATAAGTCATTTTGTTTTGACCAATTCTTGGTCACTTAGGGTTGAAATGCATCAGAATATACACGAGAGGGTGACGTGGGCCTCTTCGCATGTCCTGGAATTTTATTCGAGCATTCATGGCTGATGCAGATTCGCGGGAGTTATTAAATAAATGAAGCAATTGGCGACGGCGCGGGAGGACTTCGAATCAGTGTAACCAGTCGACAGTGGCATATTGTTAAGAAATATGTTTGTAGGTGAACTAATGAATACACACACACTCACGCACATACCAAAAAAAAAATAAAAAAAAATAAAAATAAAAATAAGAGAGCAATGATGATGACATGTCAAATCGGTAAAATTATCGAATGAACAATACTGAGCTCTCCAGAAATTTAAAAAAATTAAATTAAATTTATAAAAAGAAGAAAAAAAGAAAGAAAAATGTTTGTAGACAATGAGGATGTTGAAAATTTCAACAGCTTTGTAACGGAATGAACGACAAATATATACCACTCAATTCCCCGAGGTTATTACTATATGCGCTCCAGTGTTGAAGGTAAATATACCCGCAAATGCGACATTTGTTAAATATTGAAGGTTTATAATAATAAACTTATGTTTGTGTTTCTGTTATGTATCTGCTTCAGGAGATATCAATTATGTTTAATATTGTTGAATTTCCAGGAAAACTTCAGGTTTTGAGGGGTGACTAACGTCACCCATGGGTTTTAGAGACAAGTTTTGCCAGACGCTTTAGGCCTTAATAGGTTAAATTGGTTACCAACTTCTCTGGTTCACGTAAACATGGCCAACTAATTAATCATATTAAACTCAGTCCTGTTGCCAATTTTTCAATTTCGTATTTTTGCTGTCAGCCTAAAATCTAATTCTGAAAAAGGGTTTTGTTGGATTTAAAAAAAAAAAAACTGTCACTTTTTCCTTTTTTGAGTCAACTGTCAATTGAAAATGAAACTAATTAAGCTTATGATAAAACAGCATGCACACAGTCGTTATTGTGTTTCAGAGGCTCATATGGACTAGACTAGACTCTCACCTCCCTTCCATACTCCCCCATCCTACGCTCACTCCCACTTAGCAGTCTTCCACATTGTCCCAATCCTCTTTTTGAACCTCTCTCTCTCTGTCTGTTGCACCCTACCTGTGCCATTGCCGGCGTGGACCTGCAGGTAGGGAAAGTGCTGGATGTGCGAGGGAGAGTCGGCCACAGTGAGTAGTGCGGTCAGATTGGCGTAGGAAGTGTTGACAGGAAGAGTCAAGGCTCGGCGCTGGAAATGAACACTGGGCTGGCGCCTAAAACCTTGCAGGGAGACAGAAATACGGATGTCATACACTTGTTTAAAGAAGCAGGTCCATCTTTTTTGACTAACATAACATGGCACAACTGACTTGTAAATGGTTCTTAGAGAGAACAGTGTTTTGTGTTTACAGTGCCCAAACTGCACCACGTGACTTCAACCATTTTTAATGTTTTTTTTATTATTACTTATTTACATCAGGCCAAATAAACTGCAACAATATAGCAATTATTTATCCTGTCGCTATGCCTGGCATCCATTTAGCGAATATCAATAAGATTCCATAAATAGGAGAAATACTACACTACCGTCTGGCTTGGCAAAGTGATATTATTGTGGTCCGACAGAACATTCCTGAGCCGTGAGCACACGCATCCAGCTGTGTGTGAGTGTTTGTATTTTTTGGGTGATGATTCTGCAGTGTACATTTGAAGAAAGTAGAATATGGCTAAAGGTTTAATTTAAAATCTGTGACCAGGTTTGTTTAAAAGGAAACGAGCCCGTTTCTGTTCATTGTGCGTCCCCTTCCTCAACTCCTCATGCTTTTTTTTCCCCCCTCCACTTTTCTCTCACCTCGTGTTCCTCCTTCTGTTGGACACTTTTACCCATCCCCCCTTTTTCTCACAACGCTCCACCCATATCCCCGCTTTGCCGCACAGATTGGATCATCTTCCTCCTCTACCCCCCGTGCATTTCATTCCCCCCCCCCCCCCTCGTGCCACACGTCAAGGTTTATCTCTCCCCAGGGCTCGCCTCGTCGAGACAAACATTTAGAAGTGTGTCAAACAGGACATAAACTACCCTGCCGGCAACAGTTTACATGTTAATGGTGTCTGTATATCTATTGTGTGTGTGCGTGCAGCGCAAGCTTTAAATGACTCCCTTGCCAGTTCAAAAACACAAAAGAGTCGGCAAACAAAAGGCAACTAATTTAATTTTCTCTGATTGAAAAAGCCCCTTCTAATACAATCGCACGCATGTTCAAAGAAGCTGGACAATAATGACATTATTTGCATTTGTGTTTGCAGAGCGAGCACGGCGGGACAAAAAAAGAAAAAAGAAATACTGAGCAGTCGATACCAGACTACATAGGCAATGTTTCTTTCAAAGATGACAGATTGCATGTTTATAAAAACAAATGTGGGGGAAATACGGCTTGACAATATGTAAAAATGATATGCCGAATAGAAAATAGATGGATATGCAACATTTTGGTTTAATCATTCACTAAATGTGACCACTAGGAGTGGACATATGGTCTCAATATTATCTGATTATTTTAAGATTTTTTTTTTTTGTTAATGATGTTTTTAAAAAACAACAAAAACCTCCATATCTAATCTTTATTTTGTAATGATTTACAAAAAACGTTCAATTGATTTGCTTGTTAAAGTGACTTGGTACTGCACAAAATATAGTGGTGCCTTGAGATACGAGTTTGATTTGTTCCATTAACAGGGTGGTAACTCAAAACACTTGTATCTCAAATGCTCTTTCCCCATGGTCACAAATTAATTTATATTAATCTGTCCACCTTTACCCCCAAAAAACACCTTTTATTATGTCATTGCTGCGACTCCTGGTGTGTTCAACTTGGCTACTGAGGGCAATGTAATGCGTTCATGCAAACAGAAACGAAGAATAGTTTCTACTATAAGTGACTCAGTAAGCGACAGTAACAGTCGTTTTTTTGCAGAGGATAAAGAATATATGCCTGTGAGTATGTTACTCGTTAACCCGTCTATAACATTTTGCATTGTTTGTTAACACTGGGCTAAAGCAGAGTTTGCCACGGTTAAGATATGTGTTGTAACGTGTCGTTCTCTTTAAGTTGAGTTTGACAGTAAATTTATATTGGGAGTGGCATTAAACAGCTTGAAGCCTCTTTTTTTGAAGAAGAAGAAGAATTGTCCACTATCATCCAATGGCTGCTTGTTGTGAAGTGAAGACGCTATCTAAAGGCATCGCTGGTAGGGACAGTTTAAAGGTAGTAGCATTTATTAATGCAAACTCCCAGAAGCTACTTTATTTACAAACAACATATCAAGTTGGTTGAAAAAAAACAAAAAAAAAAGCACTACACTTACCTTGGAAATCCGACACGATCTCCACCACGTCTTCATAGACCGTCAGAGTAGCAGCTCTCTCTGGTAGCAGATTTAGGCTAATGGAGGAAAACACTGGGAGACAAACAACAAGTGTACACAATGCATTAACAGTGCAAATTCAATTGAGCGATGGAGACAATCTTACTTCTAACTGACTATAACTCACTGATTACTATCAGACATAACAAGTCATTAAACCCTCTTTATACATTTTTAATAAAGTCTGCTTCCTGTCAGCAGCGCAGGACACAAGCCTGACCCGGCAGACTGCACTTCTTTTGCTACTCTCCTTCCTTTCACTCCTCCATTGTTCTGAACTGGTAAGCGCGATAATCCAATTGGCTGGCGTTCCCGTTGGCTTATAATAATAACCAACCCCAAACCTCGTCCCCATCACAAAGCACTGTAGCTCGCACACACTGCCGCGCGGCGGCCCCTTTGGGAGACGAGCGCGTGTTTATGAAAGGGAGGCTTAAGCAGCAAACCCCCCCCCCCCTCGCTGGCTTTTTGGCAGGGAGGGTAATAAATTAGTAATGGAGCAGGGCCACTCATTAGCTCACACACCTGGCTCGAACCCACACATATCACACATTCAACTGGCAATAGAGCGGTCCAATATATTCGACACATACCAGGTAGTCTGGAAGGTGTCCATGGCACAGAGTTTGGCACGTATCCGCGTTTGGTGGCGGTGACGACAAGAGGGGTCCCCAAGAGGTATGGGAAGCGCAGGAAGGCGTTGCCGTCTGCCAGGGAGGTTTCCGTGGTTACCAAAGTGTGGTTGGCAAAGAGCTGTATGGATGCTCCCGCCAGAGGCTGGTGAGTGCTGGCATCGCTCAGGTGGACCTTCAGAGTCACCTCTGTGAACGCAAGGGAGAAGAATTAGTGAGATCGCACATCTGTGCGGCTGAAGTCATGACACGGCGCAATTGACATGGAACGGAATGGAATGCTGGATACATGATGATGATGAAAGCATGAAAGTCATCTCTTTGACAGAATCGGTTCGTTGTCCTGCCCTTTGGCTCCGGTCTGCGGGGAATGCATTCCACATCTCAGCCTGGTGACAACTTCCTGGAATTCCTACCAATGCAACTTCCCCTCAAAAACAATGGACCATTTCCCTTCATCAAACATGGGCCGCCATTGAAATCACTTATCTTGGTCTTTTTTCTTCTTCTTTTTTTAAGATCACAAAAACCTGAGATTTACTATTAGGGCTCACTACACTCCACAATTACAAAATCAGCATAACTTTAAACAAAAATAAAAGATTATTTATACTAATTTTGAATTGTTTGAATGTATATATTTGCACCTTTTTTTTTAAATAATGTAATAAATCTGGCTTGGTCCAAAAGGAATTTGCATAATTATATTGTTTCAAAGAAATGTATTTGCCTTAATATTTTTTTTACGTTTAAACATTTTCTTGTTTTGCACCCAAAAAAATGACTGTCCTAATCATGATTGCAATTATTACCAAATTTATCGTGATTAATATTTTCTTCATAATCGAGCAGCCCTATTAATTATTATTACAAATGGTTTCATTTTATAATGGTAGTGAACCGATTATTTCAATACTATCATTTTCTAATGGAAAACGGTTTCTATGAAAGAAATTGCTAAATTAATATTCCACTGCATTTGTATTCCAACTGATTTATTTTAATTATATAGGGAAAATACATTTCCAATATTGATCTGTAATACCAGTTTCGGTATCATTGCCTAAAGGTGCACAGACAACCTGAAAAACAGACACACCTCTGCTCTGTTAGGATGTTCTTGTTTGATCATTGGCTGCTGAATGACCCATGCTGGTAACCTTTCAATTAAGTCGAAAGGTTTTTCCACTCCCTGACCTTAATCGTGCCCACCTCCCCCATACAAAAAAACATCTGAATTCTGTCTGTTTCTTGTAAGCTCACCTTAAGCAATATGCACACAAACCCTGGGTGAGCGCCCCTCCCCCGCTCCGAGATCCCACGGTCGACCAGTAACCACCCTGACAATGTTTGCGGGAGTTCAACCAGAGTGCACTCTGGACCTAAAAACAGAGCTGCTCCGAATGATATATTTGTTGAGCTCAAGTTATATGGAGCTTCATACTGTGAGCTTGCTCAAACTAAAAGCATGACAAGTTTGCCAGAGGTGTGGCGGGAAAATCCGGTCCCCGTGTCCACTTTTTGACCTTTCGCTACATTCTTCTTTTTATTACATTTAAAGCAAGGCAGAGAGTTGGAACTTGGAAGAGCACAAAGAGAGCGCTGGAAACTCCAAACTGCATCTCGACTCGGTGCGTGTCACGACCTCACTTCCTGTTCCACTCCCAGGGATCTGTTGTTAGGGGTACCAGCTGCACTCGCTTTAAAAAACACTCCCCTGGGAGAGGCCCGAATGACAGGCAAGAACTCACAAATGCAACAGACCCCTCCCAGCCCTCATTCAATAAATCAGCAGCGGGGTGACATCATTGTTAAACAAGCTAAGCATCTCCTCTGCGCTCTGTCACGGGGGAAGAAAAGAAGCCTGAATAACTACAACAGAAAACACCTTACACACGCCATATCACTGTGGATTTGGGTGCCATATGGAGAATAACGGCATAAAAAAGACTGTCCAATTATCACATGCAAGAACTGCCAAAAGCTGCAGGTGGGCTATGTGTGATTTTAAAACACGGGGAGACAATCGGGTGGCAAAAAGAGTTCAAAATGGGCATTTATTGCCATACTGTTTTTCCTTTGATAATTGTATATGTTTTGCCTAGTAGTATTTTTTCATTCAAATATATATAATGACAACTTGTGTAATGTAATGTAATCTACTGTGCTAGCATACTGCTAGTTTGGATTTGGATTACACAGTTGAAAACCAAGGACCCATCGTCATAAACATACTTTTAACAAAACAACTGAAAACACCACAAGTTGATGTCTGTGACGAAAACTTTGATCCCCGTTAAGTTCACGCTTTCAGGCTCAAAATCGCCAATGTCATGCAAATGATCTGCCAAGATGAAACCGTTTTAAATAATCCATTTCAAGCCTGTCTTTAATTCCCAAATTAGTTGTTGAAGTAGCTGCAGCTGAGACAACTTTTTTTTGTACGGAACCACACACAAGACTGCGTCCAGCTAAACAGCTAACGCAAACAAATCACCCTACCTTGCACAAAGTTGTTCTCCACACCCATTGACCTTGCTATGATCATACAAGTTGAAGCAAAAGGAATTTGCATGTTCCTCTTCTCATGTTCTTACATCAACTTCAAATAATAAAAAAATAAAAAGAGGGGGCTTAATAGACTACTACTCAGTGTTCACTACCAAGCTATGAATCAAAAATGTTGCATCAGAAATCAAATTTTGGTTAGCTAAAAATGTTAAAAATGTTTTTGTCAAAGGTCCCATAAAATCAGTGAGTGACCAAAATGATGATTCTAGACACAAAGTTGTTTTTGCTATACAAATGTTATCAAATAAATTATACTGCGATGGTGTAGAATAGATAGTCATGTAGGTGTTGTCGAATCCATTTTAATGAGTGAGATTTGCCTGTCCAATCATCCAATTACCTTGGACAGTAGGGCTCAATCAAGCCATGCATCACAAAAATACTATTCATTAGGGGTTTGAATTGCCTAGTACCTGGCGATTCGATTAATATCACGATTCAAAGGTCACGATTCGATTCAATACCGATTAATCCCGATACGAATCTATAAATTGATTGTGATTTTTTTTTTACTCAAATTTAGAAAATACTAATCAGTAAAGGTGTACATGTATACTGTAAGATTTGTATGAAAATGTTTTTATTTATCTGAAAATGCAGGCTTATAACTGAGCCACTGCATTTAACAAACAGGTTGCAGTCTGTTTCATGTTTGAACAGCGCTGAAATCAAATATTAAGGCTTAATGTTCCATTAATATAACATTCTTCCATGCTTAATGTGTGAATCCTAACCCTAAGTAAGATGTTTTGTTGAATATTGCCATACAAAATCGATGTTTAAAAATCGATTCGGCCGCATATCGAATCAATTGGAGAAGTGCGCGCTGCAATATCGCGATATATTGCCGAATCAATTTTTTCTAACACCCCTACTATTCATGAGTCACAAATGAGATTATTATTTTTTTTTTAATCTCTTGTGACAACTGCTAGTATTAGGTAAGGGACAAATGGTAGGGGTTGATCCTGCTATTTCCCCCTCATCAGGATTAAAAGAAAGGATAGGAATCAATGGTTGATCCCATTAACTTGGCACAGGACGGGATAGTGAGGTTACATCATCAGGCCAGGAGATTAGGTGGCCCTTTCTCCTCTTGCCTGAACATATTACACTACATATTTAACAGAATAACTTGGGAAAAGTTATGACCCTTGGACACGCCGCTCAGCTGCCTGGAAGACGCGTGTGACCCCAGGGAACTTGTTTTTTTATTTATTTATTGGCATACTAGAATAAAGTGTAATTGCACATCCACCATAGTAGGTGGCAGTGGCGCTCTCATTGAGTGTGGCACAGCGAGTACGAGAGTACACTCTGGACTGATTACCAGCAAATCATACAGGCAAGACACATATAGAGGTTGGATTACTTCAGAAAAAAATAATTGAAATTGAACAGAAGCATAATGCTATTTAAAAAAAAGCCAGGTTTCTGACAACCAATCAACAGACTGCAAACTAACTTTTGGACAATTGAACTTTTGTACAAAAGCACAGAAAGAAAAAAAGAGGGCCAGATGTAGGGAGGGCAAAAACACTACAAGAGCTGGAGGGGACTTATGTAGGACTGCTTGACACTATTATGACCAGACAACATATACAATGATAGTGAAATTTGTTCTGTAAGGGCCAATGCGTGATTTGTAGTTTCAGGTCAGATCTGGTTCCCATGGGCTGTGCTGATCTTAATGAGGACATGAACATATAGGCAAACATTCACTCACACATAATAAACAATTTAGACTCTTCAATTATCCTAACATGCATGTTTTTGGAATGTGGGAGGAAGCTTTAGTACTCTGAGAACATGAACTCCATGCAGATTTTACCATTGAACAGTGAGGCTGACCTCCTAAGCACTATTTCTCACCCTTTCATTTACATGAGGCTACATATTATTATTTTAAAAATTATAATTCAATTCAGTACTGCCCTGCCATTTCCTAACATTTTAAAAGGTGAGGCAGTCCAATGTCTTTGACAATGTTCAGTGCAATTGACTCAGTAATAGTCATCCATAGGGCTTCTTTCTTATCATACAGGATAAAATGTGTTCTACTCTTGTTGTCGTTAGCAGGGAACTCACTAGTCACTTTATCTGAATAACATTTGTGGTAAGAAAAGTCTCTACATAAATGGCTAAATTGGCAACACTGGTTGTACTTTTGTAAACTAGCTCCTATCGAGCATTAAGGGTGCACATTGTATCGAATTTTGTTGTATTGTCCCTGGATCCCAAAACTTTGAGCCCAGATTCAAACGCAGAACCTCAGAACTGTGAGTCAGCCATGAATTTCACTAGTACACCACTTTGCTTAAAATAATCCAATTATTTATTTATCTTGTGGGATTTTGCACTTTACCAACTCTGCTGTATGGATGCTCCAACGGAAGTTTCGTTGTTCCTTTGTGACACGGGCAATAAAATAGTCTGAATATGCAAATACAATAAATTGTATTGCAAACTGGCAGCATATGTTAAACAGGAGTTAAGTTTTAAGTGTCTAATTGGCGAATGTGAAGCTTTGGCAGCAAATGTAACTTCCTATTGATCAAGAAAAATCAGCAGCAGGTCACCATCCTCGGCTTTGAACAATAAGATTGACTCTCGGCCAATGCCTCTCTAATACAGACCAAAATAGGTAGAATGCAATTAAAAGGCGATTGACTTAGGAAGAACACAAAGCTGGACACGAAGCAAAAAGTATGAACAAGTTGTCTCATCTTCCAGCTAGCCTTGCTAACATTAAGCTAGCTAAGTTTGGGTCTCATCAGCATCCCGTCAGGCTAGCGGTACCATTAGCCTAAAAACTACCAGCCACTCGCTTTCTCGAAACGGGTCAGTGGGCCAATATGTTCGGCCTGATCTTTACCTTCCTCCGACGTTTTACTGGAGCCTTCTGAAACGAGCAGTCCGAGAACGAGGAGTACAAGCACGGTGGTCCAACTCCCTTTCCCTTCCACAGCCCGCATCATTGCAGATGGGAGTATCAACGGCTTAAAAAAAAAAAGAACGAAAAAAGAAGCAAAGTAGCTGCCGAATCTTTTTGGCTTTGACAAACTCAACAAACGCCCGCGTCGGCGTTTGTTCCAATTAGTCCGTAAAGGTGGCGGCTCTCCATTTTTAGCAGCGTCAGCATTCCCAAATTCAAGCGGTTTCTTGTCTCCCGTGGCGCATCCACAACCCCTCTTTCCTTGCTTTCTTTTTATTGACGAGCCAGGGTCAGAAAGGGAGGCAGCCCTGAGCCTCACACACAGAGCCACATGCCCAAAAAACAGCACCAACAGGCGGCTACATCCACGCGACGCCTCGCTGTCATTTACGGAACTCTGTCGCCCCTTACTGGCAGAACGCAGTACCTACAGTAGTCGTTTTTAAAGTTTGATCGTTCAAACGCCTATTAGGCAATCTGAAACCACAGTTTACTTTAAGTAATGCACAGACCAGAAAACCAATTGAAAATTATTTTATTTAACCATTATAGTTTTGTTATTTATTTATTTTTACGCTTCGTGGTGCAGGTGAGTATTTGCCTCCGCTCCCTTCTCTGATTGCACGTCTCTGCTGTCCCCACTTGTTGGCACTCTTTCTCGCCCTAAAAGAAAATGTATATATATATATATATATATATATATATATATAAATGTCCCACGGAGATCCAGCTGGTGTGCAAAGTGTAATCGAAAAACGATTTTGGAAAATGTGAAAAACCAAGGTTGTTCTACTGAATTTCAATAATTCATTTGAAAAATAAACTCTGCATAACATACAAGGTTGCAGAATCATATTAGTTTCCAGGAAGTCAGAAAGAAAATAATGAAAATGTTATTGCCCCTGGTAGGAACAACAAATAAAAGCTCTGCTCACTTGGGCCAAGTTAGTCAAGTATCATTTTCAGATTAATTTGCATGAGTCACTTACCAGGCATATTCCTTTTGTAGTAAATCAGACAAGCAGACAAATAAACCAGACCGATGATTAGCCCCATTGATCCCAATATGATCTTATTCCTCACAAACTCCGGCATGGGCTCTGAAAATACCAGCATATTGACATACTAAACCGTTGACGTTGATTCAATTGAGGTCAAGTTAGGGTCAGTGCTTCTCAATTATTTTGTTGTTTGTTTTTTGGCCTTCATTTTTTTTTTTTTTTTTTACAAGAGGTGCTCAAAGTGATGGTAGTAGTAGCTCGAGTAGCTTTGGCCAACGTGTCCAAATGTGATTGTTGGACATACAATTTCAATTTTTTTTGTAAGAGAGCCACCAGTGTAGTCTGTTTGCTGCGATACAGAACATCTTTAAGGGTAGCTATGGGGGAGTTGATCACATCAAAATGCATGTGCAGGCAAGTGGTTTGGGACCTTTGGCATATTTGGACCTTCAAAACACAATCGAGAGCCACAATTTTTCGCTTAGTATTCGGCAAATAGTCATCAACTGTATTTTTTTTCCACATTGGTCCACCTCAGTCGCGTTCGGCCAGTGTTAATCCAGTCAATACTCACACCTGGAGTGACGTGTCACCTTTATACGTACCCCAGTCATAAATCCTCAGCTTCTGGAAGCTGGCGTTCTCCACCATGCAGCTGATTGTGTCCCCGTGTGTCGGCGTGTACTGCATATGCGAGTGCCTCTGATAGAGCAAGTTGCCATTGGGTATGACTCAGTGGATGTCACCTCAGATGTTATCTGTTCGCCATTTTTGAGCCATGTCACCAAGATATTCTTTGGATAGAAATTGTACACGCTGCAGATGAGGGTAGCTGGATCCTTGCGGTCTGTCGCCGCCTCGGTTAATCGCAGTCGGACTTTGGGCTAAACTGTGAATTCGCAAAAAAAACATCACAAGTCACAATGAAATAATGTTGAATTACAAATCTGAGATGTATTGGAAAATATGGAGAAGAGGAAGTAAAAATATACAAGTCTGCCCTTCCAGCTTTCACTCGGAAGACCACAACATGTGACTGTGAAGTTCCAAGTCACAAGAACCTGTTGGACTGACTTGGCCCATGTCAGCAGAGCTTTGAATTTTTGTATTGCAACCTTGTACACTGTTTAAAGTAAAATTTATAGTACATGAGAGTACCTGTATCAATGAATTCCGGTAATTCGACAGAGCCACCTTGTTTTTCACATTTCAACAGTAGATATATTGTACAAAGTATACCAGCTGTGTTTTCTTTTTTCTTTTTTTCTTTCAAGGGTGAGAGAGAGCCGACAAGTGGTGACCGCGGGGACATGCAGTCAGCGGACAGAGGAGAGGCAGAGACTCACCTGCGCCACGAAGAGTAAATAATAATAAAAATGATAATAATTGTTAAATAAAATTGGTTTCAAATGTAGTTCTCTGGTCTGTTCATAAAGAGCCGCTTTGGATTCTATTTCACGTTTCCCATGTTGTTAATGAAAAGCCTGGGTTTGTTCCTCTTCTTGTATTTAAAATGAAATGCCATTTTTGTTTACAAAGCTAAAAAAATCAAATTAAACCGTATCCTCATCAAACTACATAGTTTATCAGTCACCATCCCGCCTGCAAGTCAAAGTTGAGGGGAAGCACATTTTAGCGCATGCGCATCTGGGGGGAACAAAATGAGTCGCTTTGGATTCTATTTCATTTTTCTCGTTTTGTTAATTAAAAGCCCGAGTTTGCTCCTCTTCTTGTGTTTCGCCATTTTTGTTTATGTCCATTACAGAACACGTTAGCGTGTCAATACTAAATAGCACATCTGGTTGCGGATACTGTACAAAACAAACAAATGCCGTCGGTCCAGTCAGTCAGGGACCTCTCGTCCTTGCTGCACGGGTTGTGCGTGGTTTGGCGTCAGAGGAGTGCGGGGCAGCGGGGTGACTGACAGCGCCGTTCCTGTCACGGAGATCGTCTAAACACGATGACAACATAGGCGGCGCTTACGTGACCGCGGCATGGATACGCACGACGCGACCGATAAGAGAGCGCTATTAAACAGATACAAGCACAAACGTATACGCCGGACAACCCACGGACGTACAGAAGACAACATCACAACAAGTAAGATCTTGTATTTTGTATCATTGATTTATATGGTGTACTGTTGATGGCAGAGGTCCTCAGATAGGTCCTGGTCCCGGGACCGCTGCAGTGGAAAAATTGTTCCATGTAAAATACCACTAAATCGAAAAGTTGCCTATACTGTATTTTGGTGGGCAAAAGTCCTAATGTTGCGATTACAAAATCTGGGTGTGATTTTTTTAGAGGGAGGAAAATATGTCATTTTATCAAAGTTTTAATTTAAAAAAAATAAATAAATAAAAGGCATAGTCTTTAAAGGTCCAAAGACATATTTTGTCGGGACCACAAGTTTTAATATCCAGAGAACAAAGTTGCATAAATTGAAAATTTAACCTTTTGGAATAGAGAAAAAATAACTTTATTACTGTAATATTGCACAATATATATATTAATAAAAGATACGTCACAATCATATCAGAGCTTTCATTTGGACCACTGCTAAGGTAGAAGGAAATAAGGAATAATTAGTTTAGTTTGTTTCATTGGGTCCCCATTTATTGGGAGGTTTAAAAAAGAAAAACTTTGCGGGCCTCAAAACGATAACTGGCAGGCCCCCGGGGAGTCCAGCGACCTACGTTTGAGAACCACTGTCTATGCTTGTATACAATGCAGTGTTAAATTTGCTGGTTTAAATATAACCGGGCAAGTGGTACCTGCTTAGAAGAGTAGTGCACTACTGTTTAAAAAAGCAAGCCAAATTGTGGAACGCAACACATAATAGCAAGGGGGAAAAATCAACCCAACAACTGCTCACAAATTTATTTTAATTAAACACAAATATAATCAGTCTGTTTTAATTGAGGACTAAGAAATCTGAGAATATTTACTGTTGAGTGGCTGAAATTAAGAGAATTTGGACAATTTTAAATTAAACAAGATCTGTAAATGATTAAGCAATCACCAAAAACATTCATCAATTAATTTGTTGAGTGATCGATTAATCATTGCATCTCTAGACTTAGATTTATTTCTCATGTTTCTCCTTTTAGGGTTGGTTAGGGGTTGCCGAAATACGGATATCCATATCTGGTGTAAAATAATTATAAAATAGCTTTTTTTGCCATGTTCTACAATAAACACTTTCTTCTTCTGTGCTGATACTCAACAGATCAGTTCATCCCGATGGGTCTTTCACTGTCAACATGGCTGCATAGCAGGACAAAGAAGCATTCTCCTTCCCTCTCCTCTCTTTTCTGTTCTCTGGCCGTCCCGACCTCGTCTCGCCTCGAGGTCATTTTGAACTCCTCTCCAGTTTCTCCAGGAGACAGTCGCTCGCGCTGGAGCTCTGTCCACTGCTCTCCTCACTTTGTGCTGTCTGCCAGCAGGGAAGAAGCGACGCGTTTACCCGTGGAGTTGAGCAGCGACGGGTTGAGGGCGGAAAAGGGGGTTAAGGACGGCCTTCACGTGTGGGAGGTGACGTGGAAGCCCGACCACAGAGGAAGCCATGCGGTCTTAGGTGTCTCCAAGCAGAACTGCCCTTTGCAGGCTTCAGGTTACAATGTACTGGTGGGAGCAGACTCCCAGTCTTGGGGCTGGGAACTCCAAAGCAATCAGCTCTGGCATGACAGAGGAAGACAGGGAGCGTATCCTAATTCCCAATTCAACCCGTCAAGTCAGGAGGTGCCAGTTGCACCTTTTCCCATACCTGAACGCATCCTCATGGTCTTGGATGCAGATGCAGGGACTCTTGGATTTGTTGTTGACAGCCACTTCCTCGGTGTTGCGTTCAAAAGCCTCCCCCGCGGTGTGGAGCTATTCCCAGCGGTGAGCAGTGTGAGAGGAGGAGCCTGCATACGACTCCGATACCTGAACGGCGCCACTCGTGAGTGTTTTTCTCCTAGTCATTTGGTTTCTCTAGAAAATAAATAGAGATGTCTAAAATGACTTTTTTTTTCTTCTTCTCAGGCAACCCCCCGGCCCTGACGGCTTTGTGTGGACTCCTAATTCGCCATCATTTAGGTCTGCAGAGGCGAAATCAGGTGGACAAGCTTCCTCTTCCACCGGCTCTCCAGTGTTACCTTCTTTTTAGTCATTAGTCTACTGTATACACATAATGGCAAACACCCTTCCATCACGGATGCTTACGCTACAGACAACCACCGAAATAAGTGAAATCGACGATAGACATACCCTGTTTAAATACTCCACAGGCATGTTTTTTTTAATAGCATTCATGCCACTGTCTTTAAACACACTTTAATAGTATGACTAACACATTAAAAAACATTAAATATATTGGCAGAGAGCAAACAAGGGCATTGAATAAAAAAATAATAATAATACAAAATATATATATATATATATATATATATATATATATATATATATTGTACAAACAATGTAAGTGTACCTACCGATCCCTGTGTTTACAGTAAACCAAACCTGTTTTCATTCGAACTAACAAACCTAACTTTCTAATCATCTCACAGTATACATAAAAAAAAATTTTTTTACAGCCATTGCTTTCTGTCGGTGTAAAACACAGGATGATAGAGGATTGAGACATTCAATAATCTCTTTCGAATCCTTTCAGCAAAATTTAGGCTGATCTTTAAACACTTCCTGTTTTCTCTTCTTCCTTCAAATTTACAGTGTTAAACACAATTGTTTGCCGACACCTACAGGCCAAAAGTGGAAGTATGTCCCAAAACGAAGAACAAATTGAGTTAACTGGACCCAAAAAATCTGCGAAATAGCAGGACTGTGAACCCAGAACCTGTGATTAAGGGGGGTTTAATGTATTGACACACTAGGGCAGCAGTGCACAGTACTTGGAGGTTTTTGTGCTCCACATAAAATGATGTGGCAGTTTGGATCAGCCACAGTGTGGTAATAGTTCCACTCGGGGTGTGCAGGTTCCCGATAATGGTACGTACAAGAATCACTTGATTAAATGTTCAAAGTGTGCATAATGTTGTCTTACACTTGTTTTGGTCTGGTACAGTACATTTGTTGAGTACAGTTCAGTTGTATTTAACTTTAAAGCACAATGTATTTGCATTTGAAATGAAATGTTTGTTTTCAAACACTTATTAAGGTATAATTCTTATAATAACATTCATGTGCAATACATTTTAATCAAATCATTATACGAGTACAGTTTTAATTTTGTTATATTTAAGATAAAATTTTGCACATTACAGCGGTTTGCAATAATACATCGGAATAAAACCTCTGCTTCATTTTTGATGATCACAAACAACTACAGGCTTGCTACACTAGTGTACTTTAAGGGTGGTCATTACTTGGAGATCTAATTATTTTTTTAGGTGGTACATGGTGTAAAAAGATTAAGAACTACTAAGCAATCAATCCCTTTGATAAAGAATGTTTTTTTAATGTACATATGACAGCTTATGTTATTTATTACAATTTACCATAAAGGCTCTTGTACTGATTGAATATATTTATATTGGTCATTTTATGTCCATGGTAATATTATGTTTCTGTGTACAAAATAAATAACCTAGAAACATTGCTTTTGTGTGTCACTGCTTGTACTGGTCCATTCAGATAAGCCACTATCTAAAATACAGTATTTCCCATTGCATAAACAAATAAACCAAACAGGCATAGCGTTATCCCTCAGGAGTGCACACCATTCAGGTAATTCTATGCCGGTGATAGCACTGTTGAAGAAGATTTAAGTAAAAATAACTATAAATATTCATTAGAAAATGTATATGAAATTGGATAATAAGCACATAACATTTGGAGTGTTGTGACTTCTAGGTAGGTGGTCTACTCTCTGGTAGCAAAGTATGCTTCTTCTTCTTTTCTTTTTTTTTTAGTTAATTCTATTAAACAGGGCAAAACGACCTTCTACCTTCATGTTTATAATTTTTCTTATAGTTTTTATAATTAAAAAAAAATCTGATAAATAACGATGCCATTACTTACAAGGATTTAAGTGCCATGTGGTGACACCGTTGCCATGACAACGGTGGGAAGTGTCGTAAAGCGGCCCTAATCTGCGACACGAATGAATGTTAGCTCTTATCTTAGCTACGTAGCCACACAATTCGTATTTTTCGCTTTTTCTACAACGTTATATGCTTCATGTTGACATTTATCTGAAAGTTATCGATGTAAGTTGTTTTTTACATAAGTGTATTTTGTTAAGTTAAGTTTTTTTTTTGTGGGAATTATTTTGCTAATTAGCATCTAATTTATATGAATTGCTATCATCGGCAATATTATTCAGACCTGTAATGGCAGCGATGAGAGAGCTAGGAGCAGGAAGAGGTCCCGCCTTTGCTTCAACTGAGGAAGAAGATGACTCATCTGAGGTTTAGTCTAACTTCATAACGTTCAATCACACAGAAATGGAAATATAGCAGTGCTTAAACGCACACTTAAACGCATGTGTTCATCTTAGATTTTATTGAGTGTCTTGGCGCAACAGGGCCAAGTGGGCCTCTGTTTCTATGACAGCAAAGACTCTTCGATCCACTACATGGTGGATACACCAGATAACCACGAGCTACACCTGCTGGCCAGAGGTACAAATGACCCCATTTATAAGCTGAATTTGTATTAACTAAATAAAACTTTTAACCCCCCCCCCCCCTTTTTTGTGATTAATTTAACCCCATTCAATTTTTAACATCACTTATGGAAATAAATGTTTACAATATATTTAAGAACTTTTACCAATGTAACAGACACAATTGTCTACACATCAAATTAACTTGGTATGTCTCCACTGTTTTATACACGTTGCATTTGTATTATTTGGGGTAAATCTGAATGAATAAAACCCTGTTATAAATATATTTTAGGGCCACTTCAATAGTAAACAAAATAATTTTGAGAAACTCTTCCATACATATGGGTACAAAGCTGTTTGAGATTTAAATTGCTTGGGTCCATCTGTTTTATATGAACAAACGCATGTAAAATAACTGAGACATAAATATGGGTAGTTACAATCATTTTATTGGAGGTTTAAAGTGATTGAACCTATAATAAGTGACTTTATGGGCTACTTAAGAAGTCGATTACAATAAAGCAACATTCCTGGTGGATCATTTTCTGGATGGTGAATGGCTGAGGGTTTAGCTATATAAAATATAAGAAAATGTAAAGGAACCAACACACACAATTTTGCTTATAATAATTTTTTGATTTTACATTTTTGTATAACTTGGGACTTTTTTTTCCCCGCTGTATGAAAATGCAACAAATCTACTTTGGGCGATTTAGGGAATCAACAGAGAAGCACCCATGCTTGTTTGTTGACTATCTAAATTTAGACTTCCAGAAAATCATTATAAATACTATTTATAATGATTTTCAGGAACTTTAATTTTTTGGGATCAATATGACCCTCTGGATAAAACTACAGATTTATTTCCAACTTTTCTTTTTCTCTCATCACTATTCTTAACCTTTTAGTCATCCAGGAGATTTGTCCTCAAGTGATTATCACCAGTGCAAAGCAGGAGCGCTGCATGACCCGCTTCCTGATCCAACTTGGTGAGTCCATAGGAACAAAGTGTTTCGGCAAAGACAGAGAGTGAATGTGCCCGAGGACTTGTTGTGTTGTTGACATGGTGTATCAAACAAGCAGTTTCTGGGTCAAGGGAACGATACATGGCTCAGTAGAGCCCGGCAATGGCGGCCTGCAAGAGTGATAAAGGATATTAGATTCTGTTGTACATCAACTTGTAAGGTCTGACATAATTATTTTTTGTCCAATTCTTCTCAGGTTCAAACCCAGACTATAAACCAGAGGTGGTTATTTATCCATATCTTGACTTTGGTAAGAATACACTCCAGATTTTTTTTTTTAAGAAAGTTTGTACAGAGCCCCAGACATGACATGTGAAAATGTTTTTGTTTTTTTCTAAGTTGTGGCAATGATAGTTATAATGTGCTCATGAACAATTTGGATGTCCAGGTAAGCAATTAGCCACAAATGCGCAATTATAGTCACAAATTTGGTACAACCTAAACACAAAGTACAAATTTATGGCCACCAAATAAGTATAATGTAGCCACAAAATACAAATTCTCATGAACAAGTTGGACGTCTTGGTAAACAAATGGAGCACACCTTCACTCTAAACTGAAACACACTACAGTATGTTGTCTACCTTATGGTTTCTTGAATGTTCAGGAATGATAGGAATATTATTTGTGTATTTTGTGCTCCAATTATCCTTAATTAGTGGCGCCAAATAAAAATTTGGTGCACGTTATATGTAATTCGTGGCCACAAATGTGTCAATGTCATGTCTAGTTCTCTGTACGCTTACATAAAATGTTCAGTTTTCATTTGGATTTTAATATGACAGGTCTTGAACTCAGTAAGACAAGGCTGCTTTTAGCCCATCTGCCTTTCCTCCCCGCCTCCATCTCGGAGAGAGACAAGCTGGCCTATCTCTCCTCCTGTATCTCCTTTGACTCGCCCCTCATGGTGAGCCAGCTGTGAATGTTACATACCGGCTCATTAAGTGCCAGTTTTATGGCATTTAAATATTTGCGCGTGTGTCTGCGTATGTGCGTATTGGGTGGTGGGACATAGCTGAGGGCGACTGGCGCTCTTCTAAAATGCCTGGACAGGAGGAGAGTGGGAGTTGAGCTGGAAGACAGCAGCGTTGCCGTTCCTATCCTGCACTTCAATGCCTACACACTGTAAGGCACGCTTAAATCAACACACACTGAGCATCATTTTTCTATAATGACTATTGTTTATAATATTCTCCAATACAGTAAGGGTGTGGTGTACATGGAGAGGGAATCATACAGGTAAGTGGTCTCTGTTGGCCTACATTGGTCCTACATACAATATAACCCTCAAATGAGCTGATTTAATCGTTAATATCGTATTTGCCTCAGTGTTCTGCAGATCTTCAAATCAGAGCTTCACCCATCAGTGTATAAGCTTCATTCGGGTGAAAAAGAAGGATTCAGTCTTTATGGTACAATGGGAAAGCAATGCATAGAATCAGGCTTTTAGTCACACTTTACACTATCACAGCATCACCGCTCGTCCCTGTTTGTACCTCGCAGGAATACTGAATTGCTGCAGTTGCAAGTTCGGATCCAGACTGTTACGGTGAGAATCGCCAATCACAAAGAGAAAATAAGAAGCCTTTAAAGACCGTGTTAAGCGAATTTACTCCTCCGCCCCAGTCAATGGTTCCTGCGGCCAACAGTGGACCTCGCTGTGTTGCACAGGAGACAGGAAGTGATCCGCTTCTTCACGTCGCCTCGGAATTCAGACTCCCTGAACACTTTGCGGACGTCACTACGTAACATCAGAAACATCCCCGTATGCCCTTTTTATTACTACATCTGTGATTGTTTACAAATGCTATGTCATAAAGCCTGTTGGTGTGTTGTAGACTCTTCTGCACAGGATGTCTCTCTCACACACTAAAGTGACAGACTGGCAGAGTCTCTTCAAGGTCAAATCACTTTGCATGGCACATTCATGAGAGAAGTTTGAACTGTAGTGTGCGAAGCTGACTGTGCCATTTTCAGACGGTGTACAATGCAGTTTATATCAGAGACACCGTACGCCATCTTCCTCAGTCCATTCAGCTGTTCCGGGACATCAGCGAAGGCGTACCTGATGACGTCCAACACATAGCCTCTCTCATCAGCCGTGTGGTGCCAGATGAGATCTTACTTTGTTCAAGTTGCGCTTCAACACACACTTCACGAGCCTAAATCCTTCCTGTTGCTGACATGCAGGTGGACTTTGAAAACAGCGTAGCTGAGAACCGCTTCACCATCAAACCAAACATAGATCCGGCAATCGATGGAAGTGAGTGCTCCTATGTGGCATTAGTCTTTTCTACTTTTTTTTTTTTTTTCTGGAGAGACAGAAAAAAAAAGTATTTTCTACTTATGTGTTTCGTAACATTCATTGAGCCACGGCACGATGCACTTCCAAAAAATAAAAATGTCACATAAGGTTTATATCATCACTGTTGGGCGGAAACCTCATATGTCCAAAATTTGGTCAATTTCATATTTTTTCACAAATCAATACTATAGGTCAGTCCCTGCATTAGCCTATTATTTTAGACATATAAATAGCCAATCTAATGTGTATAATGTTCAAACTGATGTGCAGTAGCAGAGTGGCTAATGTAGATTACTAATCAGCCGTATGCTGCTTTTCTCCATCAGAGAAAAGGCAAATGGCGGGTTTGTCAGACTTCCTGACGGATGTTGCAAGAAGAGAGCTGGAGAACCTCGATGCCAGCATTCCCTCCTGCTGCGTCATCTACATCCCTCTGGTCGTTTTCTTCTTGACTTGCTTAATTACAGTTTCTTCCCCCCAATTTTTTTTTTTCATTCAGCGTAATGTAGCTGAATACGCAGACATATTGCGACTCATACATGTCTCTCCCTTCCAGATCGGGTTCCTGCTCTCTATCCCGCGGCTGCCTAACATGGTGGAGAAAGATGATTTTGAGTTACAGGGGCTTGAGTTCATGGTGAGTTTGCTGTATTACCATCACCTATAAGCCATGTTTCAAATGGGATAGGCTGTAGTTCACCCGCAATCCAAATGAGAACAAACGCTATAAAATAAATGTTTTTTGGAAGGGAGAATCTCCCAATCTTCTGAAGTCCTGTTTTAATGCCATATTGACAAAATAATACCACCTTAAGGCATTGTTGAGTGAAAAAAGGTCTGCCAGAATGCAGCTCAAATATATCATAGCTAACATCAATATTTTGTTTCTCTTGTGAATGCAAAGGAGTATAGTGAGATGTGCCTCAATTGCGCGAACACTATAATCAGCAGAAAGAAGTCTCAATCTAGACTCATCACTTATGTCCGTCCCTAATAGGTTGGAATTGCTCCAAGAACGTTGCCAGATGCCATCCGACTGTAATTTGTTGGATGGTAGGGTCTTAAAGTGCTTGAAGGAGGCAAAACATTTCTGTGAACAAAACATCAATACCTCAGTTGAAGCTGTTCACTCATTGATTTTGCAGATGATAAATGTTAAGGTCCTTGCTGGAACAGTTGAGCACTTTTTATTTCGATTGTATGCTCACTCACGTATATACTGCTCGCGTCAATGTGTGTGTTGTGTTTCAGTTTCTATCAGAGGATCGCCTGCACTACCGAAGCCAGAGGACCAAGGAACTCGATGGCCTCCTGGGAGATTTGCATTGTGACATTCGAGGTTATTTACTCTCTCACAAACACAAATTATTCTTTAAAATGCTCTACTGATAGTAAACTGCCTCTTTTCCACAGACATGGAGACAAGTATCATGACTCAGCTACAGAATGCCGTTCTGGAGAGGAGCGCTGCCCTATATAAGGTTGCTGTGCATCAAAAATATGCCTGGGATGATGTGCACTCACTGGCCACAACATTAGGAACACCTGCCAATTCCAATGGAAAGAGACGGGCAGTGTGATGGCTATGATATTCCTTTGTAGTTCGTGTCATGAGAAACTTAACTCATTCACTGCCATTGACGGCTATAGACGTCAAATTTTTTTTTAAACTATTTCTATTAGTTTAACATTTTTTCCGACTTTTGTTAGCAAGAGTATGAAAACCTAGATTTTTTTTATTGTTTATTAGAACAGATATAACATTTGTGATTAATCATGAGTTAACTAGTGAAGTCATGCAATTAATTACGATTATAACTTTTTATCGCGTCAGGCGATTACAATTTTTAATTGTAATTAATCGCATGACTTCAATTGTTAACTAACGATTAATCATGTTCTGTTCTAAATGTAAAATAAAATTTAAAAAATCTAATTTTTCATACTCTTGTTACCAAAAGTGTAAAAAATGTTAAACTAATAGAAATAGTTCAAATGTATTTTTGACGTCTATAGCCGTCAATGGCAGTGAATGAGTTAATATTCCTCTCCTTATGATAGACAGATGTAATACACCATTGCAAAGTACAGCCACTATAATAACATTTTTAAATACTGTAAATAGCTACCTGACAATATAGCGGGCATTCATTACCGTGGAAATGGTTGCTAAGTTGAATCTTATTCTAAGTTTAAAAACAGTTCCTCATCTCTGATTGTTCACATTGCGAAGGTTCTGGACCTTGCTGCTGAGCTGGACTGTCTGATGGCGTTGAGCAAAGCCTCCCAGGAGTACGGCTACACTTCACCCAAGCTCGTCAGCCGCAAGGCGATATCCATCGATCAGGGCAGGTTGGCGCTTGTCACACAAAATAAAAGATTTGAATAATTGCAGTGCGAAGAGATTGTTTTTGCCTTTTCAGACACCCACTGTTGGAGGTGTGCTCACCTGTGTTTGTGGCCAACTCATTTGAGAGCTTTGAGTCACAGGGTAGAATCAAGATCATCACTGGGCCCAACTCATCTGGAAAGAGCATCTACCTCAAGCAGGTGAAGAAGTTATTTTTAGAGTACGGAACCATATTTGGAACATATTTAATATATATAATAGAAAAACGGCATTGTTATAGTGCACATTAGAACGCACTGCAGGCAATGTTCATGGCGTTGTTTGTTTTAGGTCAATCTTTTCTGAGACCCAACTCAAGAAAAGATAAAACGGTGTTACCCCCCAACGGATATTATGTTATGTGCAAAGAGTCCCATTTTAACCAACCAGTCATCAAATAAATTTGTTTTGTACAGGGGGTTCCCAATTTTTTTTTGACGGAACAACATGTCATGTCAATGTCATAAATAGAGTAAATATTTGTGTGCAAAACATTTGTAGGCCATAAATAGACAAAGGCAGTACAGCAGTAACTGAGAACCCTTAGCTCCTGCTTTGCCTTGATAGATCATCATTATTATTATTATTATTATTATTATTATTATTATTATTATTATTATTATTATTAAGATACTTTTAGTTTATGTTGATTATGGTTAACTTCCACATTTCTTGACCGATTCCAGTCGTTTAAATTTTAAACTGTTCAGCTCATTTACATTTTTTAAAATACATTTTCAAAAAAAAAAACATTATTAGGGCAGCACGGTGGCTGACTGGTTAGCACGTCCGCCACTCAGTGCAGAGGACGTGAGATCGAGTCCGGGCTTCGGCCTACCTGGGTGGAGTTTGCATGTTCTCCCCGTGCTTGCGTGGGTTTTCACCGGGTACTCCGGTTTCCTCCCACATTCCAAAGACATGCATGGCAGGTTAATTGAACACTCCAAATTGTCCCTAGGTGTGATTGTGAGTGTGGTTGTTCGTCTCTGTGTGCCCTGCGATTGGCTGGCAACCAGTTCAGGGTGTACCCCGCCTACTGCCCGAAGCCAGCTGGGATAGGCTCCAGCACCCCCTTGACCCTTGTGAGGAAAAGCGGCCAAGAAAATGGATGGATGGATGGATGGATGGATGGATGGAAAAACATTATTATTATTTTTAATTTTTATTTTTTTGATTAAATGGAATGGACTGCTATTTGAATACTGCTTAAATACTAAAAGTCCTACTACTACTACTATTGCTACAAGTACTACATGCGTCTTTCCACCTTGCAAGAGTCAGCAGTCCCATTCAAAATTTCCGCGGGAATTTTTCTAGTTATTATTATTATTATACTTTGTTCTGCTATTTAGCTTTTAGAAGCTTGTATGTGTACCACAGCAGACGTATTCATGTTAATGCTGCTCTCTGTTTCTGCCTTACATTTAGGATTCACCACTTCCAACAACTTCCTCACAAAACACATGACGATAAAACATGATTGTGGATAACCTAGTTTCTCCAATCATATCAAACCTATATCGGGATTTTTATCCGTACATTTGCAAATAGTGTTCATGTTCTAAAGTCAATCTCATGGTGTTATCTTTAGACTCCTGTTTTTCGTGCGTCATTTGTCGATGTGTGTTTACTAGGTCGGTCTGATTGTGTTCATGGCTCTTATTGGCTCTGATGTGCCAGCCAAGGGTGCGGAGATAGGCCTGGTGGACGCAATATTTACCTGCATGCCGGGCAGAGAGTCTGTGTCTGTGGGCCTCAGCACCTTTATGATTGACCTTAACCAGGTTGGTATACGCACGCGCACTAATTCACACTGCTGTGATGCGTGTGTGCAAATAAATTACATTTCACTACGACTGGTATCCAGCTCATTTCTGCACCCACTCTCAAAATGTTTCCACAGGCCACAAACACACCCACGCAATGCGGCAACAGATTAATCGTTTTATTTTTCATTTTCCAGATGTCCCAGACTCTCAACAGCAGCACAGGCAACTCATTAGTCCTCATCGATGAATTTGGAAAAGGGACAAACACCGTAAGGCAGGAACAGGAACACATTTGTCGTCATGCACAGGGAACACATCCTCATTAACGCAAAACGCTTGAAACCAGCCAACATGTATTATTCAATGCAGAGCTATAGTATAAGATTGATCACAGTCACAGACCAATTGTAACATTTAAATACCATTTGCACAATCTAATGAGATCCAATACAAGAGCCGTATATGCTCAGTTCACTGTCAAGGAGGGTTTTCATTTAGCATTCTTTAGTTCAAAGTTAATACCGGGATAGTTTGCAGTGATGTCATCTATCCATTTTCTATACAGCTTATCCTCATAGGTCACATTATTTTCTCAAATAGTGGCCTTATGTGCATTGTGCACTTGAATAAATATAAATAGGCACAGTGGATTTGTTCTATGTGGGACAAACATAAGCAAGCAACCAGAAAGTCACATCGAGATCTACTCTTGTTTGTGAGAGGCCACAGTGCAACATTGTTATAGTACGTAGTATATTCATAACACTACAATGTAATTGCACTGATTTAAATGAAATAGCATTTCAGTATTTGTTGAAAATGATTGTAGCGAATAAGTCATTATTGAATATATTTTAAAAAGTGCTCTTTTTTTTTTTTTAATGGAAGTGCCTGGTACTCTCCAGTTAAGTAAATACATGAAACAAGCGTTCTCACTCAAACTCATTTATTTAAAGAAACCCCCTAGAACAAAGCTTCACACATTGTAACATATTCATTTACAAAACCTTCATGACATTTGGTGTCCCAATAGCACAAGTTGAACTGCTTTCTCTGTGTATCTGCAATAACATGCGCAGAAGGCAGTTTTTGTGTAAAAAGAGTATGTTCTGCCTGGGAGGCAACACAAATGGGAGCTTTATTACCGGCAAGTGCTAAAAACAAGCGCTCCCTGTCTCGGAGGCAACATTTACACCTGAATACTTGCAGATCTAAACGACTACAGACTTTTTATTGGACATTTTAGCTGTATCTAGATGCACTTATATTATTGTTGTTAAAAGGTATGCATAGCCAAAGTATATCTATAAAGTCATAGGTAAAGATAAAACTGATGATAATGGAAAACGAGCAACTTTTCTCTTAAACAAAAACACACATTTCTTCTGTTATCTTATGCTTGAATTGTTTTGACTGTGCGCCGTGTCAAGCACTCAAGGCTTATCACGACTTGAGACTTCACTCCAGTGTCCTTCTTATAGGTGGACGGCTTGTCCTTGCTGGCTGCGACCATCTCTCATTGGCTGAAGAAAGCCCCTGTCGACATTCCTCACATCCTGCTGGCCACTAACTTTCACAGTTTGCTGCAGCTGGGCCTCTTACCCACTTCCAACCTGATGTCTCTTCTGGTACTGGCAGATGCTCTCACTGCAATATTTAAACACCAGCCTGGAGCATTTGAGTGCATGGGGTGGGTGGGGGTATGCTAGCAATATAATGTGCTGCAGAGCTTCGGAAAAGACAAAAGCAGCCATTGATTGGGTCTAATGATTGGTTTCACCTCGTAAGGACGTAGACGTGATGTTTTGTGTTTCAGACGCTAGAGACAGCAGTAGATGGGGACGAGCTGGTGTTTCTTCACCAGTTGAAGGAAGGCATCTGCCAGTCCAGTTACGCCGCCAATGTGGCGAGGCTGGCCGGCCTCCCTGCCAACCTTGTACAGAGAGGGGTGGAAGTGTCCGAGCTCTACAGGACAGGAAAAGCCATCAAGCGTGTTGACAGTGTGACATCAGACGAGCAGGCCAATAGGTTTGTGCAGTTCTTTGTTTAGACAGCCTCGTGGGGTGTGCGTTAGACATCCTGGTGTGTGTGTTGGACAGATACAGGGCTGTGGTGGAGAGATTTATGAGCCTGGATTTGGAGGATGACAATCTGGACGTGCAGCGCTTCATGAAAGAGGAGGTTCTGCCCTCTGCTGGACAGCTGCAGAATACCTGAACTGTCATGCTACGTCGTCAAATAAGGTTCCAAAAACTAAACAATTCTGATGCTTTTGTTGTTACTGTTCATGTTTACAAAGTTTGTTGTACTTAGAAAATGGTTTTCCACTGTTTGTTCAATTGTCACATCACTATCCCAAGAATAGGAAAAAGTTCCCCACCGCTGCTTTGTTTAATGAAGTCAAAAAATATCTGGCAAAATTGTTCATTTACGTTGCAACAGGCCATGCAAAAACCTGTGCCACAAGTGATTTGTCATCTTCACTATGTGGGTGTAGTCCCTCCCCCCCAAATATTGGCAGCTCACACAGATTGAAATAAAGGTTCACTTCTCAATGTGTCGAGGCCCCTGTGATGCACCAAGATAGCAGGAACGCTATAGTGATGCACAAAAGTGTGTGAGCTGAAGGTTTCAATGCAGCATTACAGAAGGGGGTGTCGCAACACTGTTTGGTCATGACGAAGATGGTGTTGTTGGAGAAGAGCTCCACGCTGCTCTCCACATTACACTCCTCTGCTTTTACACAGCCGAGTGTCTTTACATCCAGGACTTCAGCTGAGGGGGGAAAAGGTTTTGAAGCATTCCATTATTTGATCATGCAACTCAAGAGAAAGCCGTTCAAGTATTTGTGTGATGTCCTCGCTATTCTGGTCAGAGGAGTATTTCGTCATTTGGGAGGGTCAAGGCAAACCAGCTAATTTCCTGTTTGCCTCATGGTAAGTAAGCCTCTGATCCAGCTTAACTATACTCTTTGACCTGACATGGTGCACTAATAATAATGCATCAGATTTAGATAGCACTTTTCTATCTAATCAGATACTCAAAAATGCTTTACAATGGACTGGATACATTATTCATGCACTTACACATCAACACTGTGGTGGCGGTAAGCTACTTAATAGGGGTGTGCCAAAAAAAAAAGCGATTCTCTTTTAGTACGATTAAGAATCGATTCTAAATGTCCCAAAATCGATTTTATTTAAATTATTTTGTACTGTCTTGCCTTTGTCTGTGTGTGCCTTTATTTGGAGCGCTGTTCAAGTTATACCCGGTTTGGCCACTGAGTGGCAGTGTGGTTCCACGCGGTCTAATACACTTTTAAGTTGTAGCCACATTAGAGACTAGAAAGAAAAAGTCACGATCAAGTTATTCCGATAAAAGTTGTTTTTTTGCAGTGTGGAGCCGTATCTTTTGAGTGATAAAAGTGCCGTGAGTAGCGCGCTAATTAGCATTAGCGAGTCAGACTGGAGTAGATCATTATAGTTCCTTGGACATCTGTCGATTGAAGCAAAAATCCTTGTCCATCAAATCATTTTAAAATCAAAAATCGTTCTTAATCAAAAATTGTAATCGAATCGTGAGACATTCAAACATTCCCACCCCTACTACTTAAGTAGCCACAGCTGCCCTGGGGCAGGCTGACGGAAGCGAGGCTGCCAGTGTGCGCCTACGGCCCCTCCGACCACCACCCAACATTCGCACCTTCCATACACTAGTGTGAGTAGCAGTGGAGGCGATGTGTGTGAAGTGCCTTGCACAAGGACACGACACATAGTCGGGGAGAGCGGAGATCGAACAGCCGACCTTCTGGTTACTGAGCGACCGTCTCTACACCCTGAGCCACGTCCGCCACTAGTAGAACAGGTGTGCCTTACTGTAAGTGTTTTTCCACTACAGTCTTCCAGGACTGACATTTCTGCATAGTGCACACTATGTGTCAGTAGTGAGGCAATAGTTCATAACTGAGTGCTACTAGTACTAGTCGTGAAATTTCACTAGTTAACTCTTTGACTGCCAAAAACATTAAATAACGTTTAGTAAAATCCTATGGAGGACTGCCAAAGACGTTAAAAGACGTTTTTTTTTCCAAAACAGGTGAAACTAACCATTTTCTATTGTTGATTACTGAAAAACGGAATAAGGTAAAAACAAACTTTTTTTTCTGATGAAAGATGAGAGTCCAATCTTTCATTTGGTAGTATGTGTGTTTCCATAGTCCAAACACATAATTTTCTGTGGCCCTTGAAAGATCAGTCAAAAATGCTTAAATCGGCTGGCACCCACGGCATCCCTTTTCTGAAAACGTCTGGCAGTCTTAACATCTAGCAGGGTTCACCAATTCCGGTCCTCGAGGTCCGGAGTCCTGTGGGTTTGGGATGTTTCCGCCTACCAACACACCTGATACTAAGGATCAGGATCGTTATCAGGCATGCTGATGAGCTGATTATATGAATCGGGTGTGCCAGTGGGTGGAAATATGAATGAATGAATACAATTTATTTAGATCAGTCATAAAAGAGAGAAAAAAATACAACACAGGTCAGTCATAAAAAGAAACATACAGACCGAAAAGGCATAGGCAGAAGCTCACGCTTATTTTCGCCTATCTAAAACCTGCAGGACTCTGGACCTCGAGGACCGGACTTGGTGAACCCTGACTAGAGCTTCACAAGTAGTAGTAAAATGTATAGTAGTTTTATAATGCCAAAGTTATCCTGTTAGTGTACAGAAACATCATACAGTAGTGGGAAGCAGAAAGAAAAAAACGTTACTAGTATACAGTAAATTATGTAGAGTAAATTTGACTCTTAACAGAGTCTATTTGGTCCCACTCTAAAAAATGTACACTTGGAAGAGAGTAAAATATTCAGACTAAATTTTACTCTCTTCCAAGTGTAAATTTTACTCCGTTCAATTTATTGTGTAGGAAACAGGTGTTATCATCATGCACTGAATTGCCTTACTAGTGAGGACAAAGAGTGCGGTTAAGATTTCAAGGACATCAAGCAAATGCTCAAATGGCTTTCCATCCAAGAAACCCACGCGACGCACCTGCCTTCCCGCGGCCCGTGAAGCATCGCTCCCCGAGGCTGCAGTTGGTTTCCGTGGTGTAGCACGCGTCCCAGAAGCCCAGGTCACAACGGAAACACTGCAGCACCTCCTCCTCGTCCTCAAACCCCGCCACGTCCATCATCGGCTCCAGCTGCTCCTCTTCGTCACCTGAGCCCACACAGGTACCGTTTTCGGATTCACTCTCACATACAGTGGCCACAACACGTACGGAACACTTTTATTAGACACTCTGCTCTATTGAGATTCCATACAGGAGGCGAGCTTGTAAATACAGTTGGGTCCGCGTTGCAAAACTACATTTTGTTTATTTTCCAGCAGCAGTCTGGAATTTGTTTAGGTGATTTGTGTTGTTCGGGGATGGTTTTAATAACCAGGCAAATGCTGGCACCAAACAGAAAAAAAGCTGGCATGGTGTAATGAGCGCTTAGCCCTCCAAGAATGCACAAGATAATTGATCTGCTGTCATTAATTCACTTTAAAAGTCCCGGGCTACTTCCCTTATAATTAGTTATTTATTGGCACTGTGTGTGTAAGAGAGACAAAGCAGCAGTTAGGAGCAATTTGGGGGTTTCCTTGCAATTGTGTATAGCTTTCTTACTAAAGTGTACAAATGTGATCCAGTATACAAACCCAAATTCCAGTGCAGTTTGGATGTTGTGTAAACCAAAAAATCAAAACAGAACACAATAATCGACCACATATTTAGTCATTGTTTTTTGTAAATATTCACTGGTTTTGAATTTAATGCCTGCAACAAGTTTAAAAAAAAGTGGGGACAAGGGCCAACAAAAGACTGGGGAAGTTGAGGAACGCTCAAAAAAAAAACGCCTGTTTGGAACATTCCACAGGTGAAGAGGTTAATTGGAAACATACTGAAGACCACTAAAGATGGTGATAACAGTGACAAAACTTTTATTCTAATTCAGTGTTGCAATGTTATTTTATGGTATAACCATCACATGCCTCTGCTTTAAATCGGCCTTTTGAAATAATACTGAAAAGGGCACATCCCAATACCGCTTGGTCAGTGCTTGTGTGCGAGATTACGTTTGAGCGTATAAAGCCTTCTAGCCCATTTAGTGGCTGCTTGAGCTTGGGAGATGAGTTGCCGTGAACTCATCATCCCTCCTCATCTCGTTAGCCGGACCAAGCTCTGATCCCAGCAGAAACAATAAAACGCCGATTGTCCGCTGTCCGGCATTTCTAATTGTCAAACTTCCAAAATTGTAACTGATGCATGTAAGCTGTATCTTACTACAACTCTTTAAGTATCTAACGAGTTGATGCTAAATATTGTACAGGTAGATGAATGCATTTGAAAAGCAATATTTGACATTTTTTTCCCCCTTTCTGTACTAGACTAAAAATAAGACTTACTAAATTAAGAATACATAATATTCTGTATATTGCTCTAATATGAGTATAAGTATTAACATTAATATATGCAGCAGTCTGGTTACTACAAATACAAATCAACAACTAGAGTTAAGTGACTCCGTCATGTTAATGACTGGCTTCCAGATGTTCTTACCTTGAGCATACACAAGCCCGATGACAGCCAAAACGCAGAACACGAGCCCTTTCATTGTCAGCGGGATACTTTTCCTGTTATTTCCCTCTGCGAGGACTGCAAAGTAGGCTGGAGGGTTTCAAATTGGATTAGTTAGTGATGCTTTCCGATCAGCACTAATCAGATGCTATATACCTGAAAAAAAACCGACAACCTGTCACAACAAGTATGCGCTTGACCACCAAGAGGATGTTGTGTTGACTCCGATCTTATAATTGCCTGTTTGGTTTGTTAACGTTTTCCAGCATGTGTGACACAGAAATGGCTCACTTAAGCTCTGTGAGGAGGAGGATGACGGGAAAGCTTGTCCCTCATTATACCAAAATTGTTCTATTGTAGGCGACATGAAATGAACATTTTAAGGCCGGTTGCTTCTCACCATCACTTTTCTTTTTCTTTCCTCACGGCATGTGTGTCTGTTTCAGAGCAGCAAAACTGCATGTGTCCTGAGTCAGCGCTCATTTAAGAGGCTTACATCCTACTGTCCGTCTGCTTAGATACACACTAACGCACACACAAAGTGACACACACGCACACACGCACACTAGGAGGTGGGGGCTTGATTCAGTTATATTCACAATGCAGCATGAAAACTGCATCGCTTGGATTATATAACTGGCGGTCGTACACGTGTACATAAGAGACTTCAAAGTATTTTTTTTTTTGCTCATCTTAAATTTGTGTTGCAGCAGTAACCTACGCTGGAATAGTCCAGTCAGTCAATTTTACGATTACTGCCTTTAAATTTGATGTGAGGTGTTTATATGGAGATGTGATGACAAAAACATTTGCTGACACATTGTGTGGTGAGCCTGTGCTAGAAGGATTCCATACAAAAATAATGTGCAGTGATTCAAATTTGATCAAATTTACACTTGGGATAGAGTCAAATATTCAGAGTAAATTTGTTAAATTAGTAGTAATTTTTACTCAAAAGTATTTTTTAGTGTGTGCATCTTCAAGGAGAGATTTTGACAAAATATTACTGGTTTATTTATCTATTTAACTCACTCACTCCCAGCCATTTTCACTGAAGCAACCCCCTTCGCTCCCTGCTGTTCTACTGGATTTTGACTGATTTTGCAAGGCCCTCAAAATATTGTGTTCTATTGTTATAAAACATGGAACCTACTAAAAGAAAGATTAAAGTATCTTCTTTCATCAAAAAAAAACACGTCTGTTTCCGTTTTGCAGCAAATAAGAAATAGAATATAGCAAAGATTCATCATTATTCACAAATCTGTGTTAAAACTAGTGTTGTTCCGATACCGTTTTTTGGCCCCCGATACCGATACCCAGTTTTGCAGTATCGGCCGATGCCGATACCGTTCCGATACCTGGGTTGTTGTTGTTTTCAACATGAAAAAGCTGCCCTGCTATTGGTTTAGAGCATTCAAAATGGCCAATAGGATATCCTAGCTTGGCATGCAGTGAACACGTCTCACATCAGGGAATGTTGTGCACAAGTAAAACTCAAGATGCTGCATCCAAAGTCCTTTATTAGCGTCGGAAATAATAGTATCGGCATGTTACTTGTTAGTACTTGTCGATGCCGATACCACTGTTTTTATGCAGTATCGGGGCCTCTGTCGATGCTGGTATCGGAACAACACTAGTTAAAACAGTGGGGGAAAGAGTTTTTTGCAACTGGTTGATCTCTTATACTCTGCTGCCACCTGCTGGCCGTTTGTTGTAATAACTACCATTGCTTTAAGCGAACTCTTCAGGTCAGAGGCTGTATCAAAGTCTTATGTATGCTCTGGCATGAAAAACATTTTTTTTAAAAAATTAAAATAGAACGTTTTAATATGTTTTTGGGAGCAAATGAGTTAAAGTAAAGTCACTCAAGGGTTGAGGAAACAACCCACAATTTCAGTTTGGATGAGCCAATCTACCTCCTGAGCCATGCCGCTCCTCCTGCGTGTTAGTATATCGCTTGCGTCACCTGGAATCTTCGTACCTCCAAGAGGCCAAATGTTTTTTAGTCTCCTTTTGGATATTAGCAAACAGTAGGAGTGGCTTAGCTCAGGTGGTAGAGTGGCATGCTGAAGGTGGTGAATTTGTTCCTCAACCCTTGTGTAACTTTTTAAAAAAGTCAATCGTAAAATGTACTCCAAAAATTCCTTCTAAAATTGACTTGAAAAAAACTTTACTAGGTTTTTTGTCATGGGATGGGACAATTCTCTCGCACAGTAAAAATACTTAATATTTTACTGTCTTCCAAATGTAAATTTTAGGGTGGCTGAAATATTTCCTTCTTCCTCGGGGGGGGCGTAACAAAAAAATAACTGAGAAGCGCATCTGACAATATAACTGGCAGTCGTCCATTAGAGTGGCTTAACATTTAATATGATTTCCCATTAAACACTTGTGAGAAATATCGCTGAACTCGTTGGCGGACTGATAACTTGAGAAGGGAATTCTTACTGAGAATGACGCGCGTGTGCGTGCACGCGTGGCATCTTTCTGAGCAACCCGTGCGAAGGAGGCTGGCAGCTTGTTGCAAGATGCGGTCGCACCTTCGCCAACTTCGCGCTGCCGCAGAATCATAGCATCTCAGCACAGCCTGCCCACACAAAAAAAAGCCTCCGCTGTGTGCTAGCGGGATGGAGGGATGCAAATGACTTGAACACTTCAGCAGTGAGAAAACATTCACTGAGCCTAAAGCGCCTATCCCTTATGCAGCAAGCAGAGGAAGCATAAAACTGCTCACCTGCTGGATTTTTAAATAAAGCATACTATTGAGATGATAAGAGAGATGAAAAGGTCAAGATGGCGCGAGAGCCAAGCTTTCATCGCTTTTGCTGCGTCAGGGAAAACTCAATAGCCTCATTGGAACCCCCCCTTTTAAATACCATCCTTCTTTTCCATCCAAGCTCTAATTGAAATTCTTTAACACCTCGCCTGACCACACTGAAGGGAAAAAGAGAACGCTAAGCAACGGACATTGTGAATTTAAACAAGATTGCAGAGCCGCGGCTGGTATTTATAGCTTGGCTGTAGGTGTGGAGTGAGAGGAGTGTGGCTTTAACAAACTATTTCTTGTTTGGACCAAGAAACCATTTCCTCAGATAAAGACTGGATTATTGTACGCGAGAGATAAGATACAGACTCATTTGGCACCTAATCTGCCTGATCCTCTTAAACAGAACCCCTCTTCGGGCAAAGCCTAAGCACACGGCGTAGGAAGTGTGCTTTTGCTGACATGAAATTCATTTTGGATAAACTCAAGTCCTAAAAAGGTCTGAAAAGGAGAAGCGTTGTGGAGTTTGGCTCAGCAAAAAACAACAAAACTTGGGTCAGTGAGGCATTAGTGAGTCTTTAGCTTCTTTTATACTGCCTGTAAAAAAAAAAAAATGCAGTTTTTCATTGTTCTGTAAAAATGACAGTTAAATAGGGGTGATGAACTGGACCCAGCAGTTGTTCTGTCTTTGGAAGTATTTTAGGAACAGTGACAGTAAAGTCAACATAGTTACACTCATTCCTGTCATCATCGGGTTTGTAAAGACCAAAGCGGGTAAATGCTTCTTAGTAGGGATGTTCGGTACCACTTTTTTTTTTACGATATTCAAATCTTCAGTACTCACCGATACCGATATCAAGTGCCGATACCATTAGTATTTAAAATTTCAACAACAAAATTGGCAGATTTTTTTTAAAGTCCTATATATCCAAATTAGAGCAAATCAATTTAAAATTGCTTGAAATTAATGGCAATTATATTCTTCCAATTTGCTCATAAAAGTCATTTTGCATAGAGCACACAATAAAATGAATTTCAAAAAATAGATGAATAAAATGAAACAAATATGTGGTTGTAAAACTTCCTTTTTAGGAATACAGTAGGGCTGCAACTATCAAGTATTTTAGTATTCGAATACTCACTTGAAAATTCTGTTGAGTACTCAAGTACTTGGATAGTACACAACAAAAAAATTAAGTAATTTTCACTTAATGAAAAACAAGTTGGCTCAATGGTTTCCTTTTTATTTTAAATCAACAGTTTATTTTTTCAAATTGTACGTTTACATTAGACGCCAGGGTAGTGATTATGCATTTATGAATTTGGAGCAGTTGACCAGTAAAATTGAATAGGGTATTTTTAAAGCATTTTATTATTTGTGTAAAAAAATAAAGAAGAAGCTTGTGATGAATCTGCAGACGCGAAACATTAGCTACCGGAGTATTGTCCTACACACGCCACATCTTAAATCGGGAGCTAGTTGAAACGTAACGTGGCTAAAGCCTTACGAGTACTCGAGGCAGGAAAAAGCTCTCGGATTTTTCGTACTGTGGCGCTCAATAAATGCAAAATAACCATTTCAGCTTTTAGTTCCTGACTGAAAAACGGCCACAAGAGCGGAAGCCGATAACAGTATCGATATCCGTCACGAGTGCCGATACCATGAACTCGCCCATCCCTACTTCTTAGTGCTCCTCATATTTAGTTATTTTTGAGGGATTTCTGTGTACAAGAGCTTTTTTTTTAAGGTGCCTTCCAGAAAACTGTCAAATCTGACATTTCCGATCAGGAAAGTGCATAAAAATTTTGTGGAGGTCAGTGCAGTGGAAGTCAATGTCAACAATTGAGTAACTTACCCGAGAAGGACTAGGACTCTGAAAGCTGATGTAAACTATATTTATCTGTATTTATTGGTGGTATAGAATTTTGCCACAACCTGAAAATAAATAGTTCCAGGCTCACTGCATGAATGGAAAAACAAGGCTGTCAAAAGCATATGGTTTGTTGTTGGCATGGCCGCTAAACTTAAATACACTTAGTTTTGATAGTAGGCAACATGCTTACAGAGATCGTCAGACATGTTTTTTGTTTACTTTGGGCTGAAAAGATCCAACATCGTGACTTCCATGTGGGATCTGTCCAACTTCCCAGCAATCAGGAATGTAGTATTAGCAACTGCACCCCACTGAGGCGATGAAACATTTACAAGACAAACATCTGTTCGGGGAAGATAGTCGTTCCTCGGGCCCCCGTGAAAGTCATCAAGGCTCGGGGAGGGCAGGGCGGGTCCGTGTGTGAAAGTGAATCTCGCTGGAGTTGTCTGGGAAGGCGGAGGAGAAGTGAGGAACGGACGGGTCGGGGGAGGACGAGTGAGGACTTGGCTCTTGGTGGTGCAGGACTTGAGCCAGAAGTGTTGACTTCTCTTCCGTCTCAGCCGCGTCCTCTGCATCCAGAGGACGCGGCGGTGATCTGTTGGTGTCCTCCATGTTCTGGCAAGTCAAAGTAAGAGGACCGGGGAACAGACTCCAGTCGTGATTTGAGAGCGGGAGCGTAAAGCACCCCTGCTCCTCGTCTCGGATCTCCCACTGTTCCTGACTACTGAAGCTGGCCTGCTCTTGTGAGTCCTCCCAGCCGAGATCTCCCTTCAGGTCCTCCAGGTCGTCGCACGTCTCCAGCCTGTGTACCTCCCGATCCCGGTTCTCGTAGAGCAGGGTGGCGGCGCAAATGAAGATGAACAGGCCGACGCCCATGACCACGGGCCCGGCCAGTTTCATCCTGTCCACGTGGGTGGATCCTCGACCGCCCGTGGGCCTCGGCACGGCGGACACGTACCCGGCCACGGCCACGCACATCCCCGCCAGCACCACCACCACGCCCACCATCAGCCACGCGCCCGGGGCCGAGCGCAGGTGAAGTCGGGTCCGGGTGGCGTCGCCGTCTTTTCTCAGGTGACATGCTGGGAGGCAGGTTGCCGGCGATAACTGGGAGGAGAAGGGACTGCTGACAGGACTGCTGGCGGCTGTCATGCTCTGGATCCAAACTGTAAGACAAAGTGTGCCGCTTTAGGAAGAAGTGAGGACACAACAGGAAATAGCTGCTTTAATAGGACATGTGCTGACTTAATGAGACGTCTGTCCTCTGTGGAGCAGCAGCAGCAGGGTCCCTTACCTCATAGCGGAACATTAAAACGATCACTGATGACTACATTAGACAGGGGAAGTGCCTTAAAAGATCTTGCAAATGCCAAGTCCATTTTGCACACTTTTGATTGGCACAGTCAGAGAGGTCTTCATTTTAAATGATGGCCATTAGGGGTGTGCCCAAAAAAAATCGATTCTCATTTAATACGATTCAGAATCAATTTTAAATGTCCCGAAATCGTTTTTATTGAAATTATTTTATACTGTCTTGCCTTTGTCTGTGTGTGCCTTTATTTGGAGCGCTGTTCATGTTGTACCCGGTTTGGCCACTGAGGGGCAGTGTCGTTCCACGCGGTCTAATACACTTAAGTTGTAGCCACATTATAGAGTAGAAGGAAAAAGTCACGATCAAGTTATTCCAATAAAAGTTGTTTTTTTTTTTCAGTGTGGAGCCGTTCTATTGAGTGATAGAAGTGCCGCGAGTACCGCGCTAATTAGCATTAGCAAGTCAAACTGGAGTAGATCATTACGATTCCTTGCACATCTAGAGATTGAAGCAAAAATCATTGTCAATCAAATCATTTTGAATGAAAAATCGTTCCTGAGACAAATAAAAAGGGGCGGATTTTGCTGCTTAAAGAGGAAGTCAACACCTCCCCAAAAAAATCTTGACAATAATATGTTCTATGCAGCCCCACTAGTATAAATAAGGTATTATGGTTAATATCGCATTGTGGAATATGAATTAAGCAGCAAAAGAAGAAGGCGGCCATTTTGCCACTTGCTGTTCACCGAAGATGACATCACAGTTGTTCAGGTCTCAGTTAACAACCAATCACAGCTCAGCTTCAGAAAACCGGTGAACTGTGATTGGTCATTGGGCAACTGCGCAACTGTGATGTCATCTTCAGTGAACAGCAAGTGGCAAAATGGCCGCCCCGTCAGATGGAGAAAAACAGCTGGCTTTTGCTGCATACCTCACATTCCACAAATGTAATATTAATCAGAATGTCGTGTTTAGACTTGTGGGAGAACATGCAACATGTTGCTGCAAATAATTTTTTGGGGTTGGCTTTGATTTTTTAAACGACTTAGTCAAAAGTAACACAAATTGATTGAAATAGCTAACCCAGTGCTGTGTCCCAGAAGAGACCAAGCAAATGCTGCACCCTTTAAAATGTTGGGTTAAAAACTGCACCGACCCACTAACTTTGGTCAATTTGATCCAACTTTTTGACCCTCTTTTGTGGGTTTTGTGCAAAATGACCCAGAAAGTTGGGTCAAATTAACCCAAATTAGCGGGTCGGTCCAAATTGAACCCAAATTGTATTGTTTTTAACTCAGCAGTTTTAAGAGTGTCTGTTATTTGTACCCAGAGTGCATTTGGGTTGAGGATTTGACTCAGCAAATTGGGTCAAGATTTTGATCAGTTTTTACACCAGATGACCTTCCTGACACAACTCACTCATTTTGGCTGCTTTGAACCCCAATCCCTATTTTCAAAGTTTGCGGTACCCATGGAGACATTCAGTTTGTAAAAATGTTACATTGAACTTACTTTTGTCAAAACTGGTGAACAGTTTTAAATCTCCAGTCCACCCAAATCCAATCTTCAACCTAATCTGCTGTATCAAAATAAGGTCAGCACAGTGAAACGGTGGTTGGTACGTCTGCCTCAATACAGCTGATCAATTAATATTAGGAACCACTGAACTAATAATAGACGCCTGGCCCACTATCTGCAGTAGTAAATTAACACCCATTTGCTGTTATTTGCCGAAATGAGGTATCGTCTACCCATTCATCTGTTTTTTGTTTTCTTGTTTGTACTTAAACAAACAAGTTTCTCCCATTTTTTTGTCTTCAATTCAAATTTCTCATCTGAATTTGTAAAAAGTACATCAGTTTTCCTGGTCGTCTCAAGTGCGCACCACCATCCCCCCATCACTGGACATAATTTGACCCCTTTCAGAGGCAGTCAGTGGTCACTTTACCGCAATCATTCCCAAGTCATCATTTAGCCCCAAGCAGCAGAACATTTAATGTGCGAGGGAGATTGGGGGGTGGGGGGGTTGCTTCAAGGGCACAAAGTGTGAGCGTGATGTAGCCATCAAAGTGCTCTTAGCGGTGTTACGCTGTTGCTCGCTGCACTGCAGATGTTCACCCAAAAAAAAAAAAAGAAGGAAAAATTGCCTACTTGCCTTGTTTTGCTCCTCGGTGCGAATCATGGTCCCCACTCAACAAGCATCAGTTGCCTCCTGCACTTCTCCACTCCAATGTCTTCTTTTTGGCTTTTCATGCTCAAATGGAGACTTTCCTCTTCTTTCCGCTGTTTGCTTCTTGCCGCGCTCCACACCGCCGTTCAACTGAAGCTCTCTTTTTTTTTTTTTTTAGAAATATATATATAATTCTAGGAAGTAACTGTGTTGTTACAAAAGTGGTGCAAAGCTGCTCTGCCTCCCCTCGCTCTGCGTGCTTATGAGCGCGCGCGCGTGTGTGTGTGCACGTGTGTGTGTGTGTGTATGGAGGAGGGGTCGTGGGAATCAGGGGCAGTCACACGGTGATTCGTGTTATTCTTGGTGGTTGACACGTTCACATTGATGTAAAAATATGTGGACTTCAACAAAAAAGAGGACTAGCATAGCAAAGCGTGTGCGCGCTACCTTTTTGGAGCCACATTGAAAACAATTTGGTTTCGCCTGAGAATGTGAACTAATGTGGACAGACTGATTCGGTGTCTTGGATAATGTGGCTTTGAATTTCTAGTAATCTGATGTCATTATTTTCCAAAATCAAGTTTGCAATGTTTTACATATGGCAGTGCTTTGAAATGACAAACATCAATTATGTCAGATTTGTGTGTCTTATGAAGAGGACCGTGTTCAATGCACTTAAAAAGTGCCATTTTGTATTACAAAATGTGTGTAAAGCAGAAAATGAGTTTCGTAGACTTGAAAAGAGTTTTGTTTTTTCAAAGCAAACCTGTGTGTATTATTTAGCGCCATCTAGTGGTGAACTAATAATTCATTTATTTAAAAAACGCACTATTAATTTTAATAAAATGCAAAAAAATGAGTTCTAGCAAATCAACGTACATTAAAAAAATAAAATAAAAAATATATATAATCATAATTGCTAATTATAGTACAGAGGTACTATGCGCCTTACAGGAGGCTGACATGTTTCGTCGCCATCTTTCTGCTTCGGATACCAGAAGGAGAAAAACTTTGTGAAGGAAGTCAGCCTCTGGTGGTAGTTGCAGCTAGTGCAGGAGCCAATTATGAGTGAGACTCCGACCCAGTGATCATATTTTCCGGGTGTGTAGAAGTTACACAGCAGTGACTCTGGTGTAAAACATAATCTGCACAGGAGTCTGAGGGAAGTGGATCCCAACACCAGTCATCCACTGCTCGTACTGCTGCAGCTGGAGAGCGCGTTCTCCAGCTGCACCCGTCACTCACAGCAGTCCTTCACTTTACGTGAGACCGCGCCAGCGATTTTATTTTCTGCGCCCTCGTAATTAAAGAAGCAAAATAACGCCATAAAACCTTACCTAAATCTAACCTGCTAATTCTAACCCTTAATGTTGAGTGTAAAGCAGAGTGGCAATCGGTCCCATTTTTATAGTCTTTGGTATGACCCGGCTGGGAATTGAACCCACGACCTCCCAGTCTCAGGGCGGACACTCTAACCACTCGGCCCACTGAGCTGAAAAAAACAATCAAAAAACATTGCATTTTTTTCTAGCTTTATTGGCGGGCCGGATTGAAACGCATAACGGGCCGTATTTGGCCCGCGGGCTGGGGTTTGCCCATGTCTGTACTAGCCGCTCTCCTCCTTAGACGCTCCAGCTAGTTCTTGCTAACTGCTCTGACAAGCCGCTTACGCTAGCTCCTTCTTGGGTGGCACTGTGGCTGACTGGTTAGCACGTCCGCCTCCCAGTGCAGAAGACGTGAGATTGAGTCCGGGCTTTGGCCTTCCTGGGTGGAGTTTGCATGTTCTCCCCGTGCTTGCGTGGGTTTCTTCCGGGTACTCCGGGTTCCTTCCACATTCCAAAGACATGCATGGCAGGTTAATTGAACACTTCAAATTGTCCATAGGTGTGATTGTGAGTGTGGATGGTTGTTCGTCTCTGTGTGCCCTGCGATTGGCTGGCAACCAGTTCAGGGTGTACCCTGCCAGCTGGGATAGGCTCCAGCACCCCCGGTCACCCTTGTGAGGACAAGCGGTTAAGAAAATGGATGGTGTGAAGTGTCTTCGGTCTGAGGTACTGCACTGTGCGCGTGCTTTAAAATTATTGCATTCTATTAGTTCACCACTAGATGGCACTAAATTCTACACACTTATTTTCTTTGGTTTTGTGTTTTTTCGTTTGCTGTTATGTTCTGTTTTTTGTTGTTTTCTTTAGCTTTTTCATTTGCTGTTGTGTTTGGTTGTTTGTTGTGTTTTGCACTTCAAGGCCATCATAGTTTTTCGTCAGTTTAATAGGTTTTACTAAAAGTTTTGAGTCCGCAGAATTTTTAATTGAGCTGCAGCGTTCATACCAAGACAGTTATATTTTATTTCTTCATGTTCACAAGTTCGATATAATTCTTTTCTCATCAGATGAAGCAGCAGTTCATTCTGAGGCTGTGATAGGGAGTATGAAACTCAACTGACACCGTCTGTTCCACGAAAGAGGGTTCAAGCTACGACCTGGCACGTTGAAGCACACATCACAAGTTCACAATCTAGCAGACAAGTGCTGACGATCCACTGCCAGCACTGCGGTAATGGTACTCTGGAAAAGGTTGGCTAACGATCCACTCTGCTATAAACAGTACACTGCTCTCAAAACCATCGACAGATGCAACGTCATAGAATTTTATTAAGACTTGAATTTGTGTAGTGAAACCCTCCTAAAAATGGCCTAAGTAATGTTTTTTCACTTCTTTTTTTTTAGAAAACACAAAAACCTGAACCAGTTGAAATGTTGAATATTATTATATAACATTTATTAATCGTTTCTCCTAAAAAAGGTTAGGATAATAAATGATTATTGAGATAGTAGGAACAATGTCTTCCAATTATGTTATGGAAGAGGAATAAGTGGTGATGATTAGGTTGTCTACATTTTCAGGGTCAGAGGACTCAGCTGGATCAGTGATGTCATCATCATCACTCACTTCAACAACAGTCATTTTCGATCGACGACAACTCATAAGAATTATCAAGTGTGTTACCTACAACATAAAAGATTTAAACCATTGGAAATTGTTACAATTGTGTGATCATTCTGGAAGAAAAAATCATTGGCTTAGGTCACTTCTATGTGCTGTTCACCTTTTCACCAATGAGGGCAGTAATGAGCGAAACGTACCTTGTTTGCCGGAAATGGCGCCGAATCAAACAGCGCCAGACGCGCGCATGCGCGTTTTTTTGTTTTGTTTTTTTCCTCGCGCGCCTGCGCGTCTTGTTTCAAACAGAACGGCGCCATTTTTGTTGTTGTAGTACTGTAACGTCTAACGAAGTCTATAAAGCCTGTCCATTTATGTTATTAGTACAGTGACGACAAAACGTAAACAATGATTCCTAGACAGCCATTAGAACACGACTGGTAGATAGCTAGTTCACCGTTGGTTAGAAAGAGAGGCTACAAGAAATGGAGAAAGGCCGTCGATATATTGTAAGTTAACTTCAAATGTTCTGACTTTCGTGTGTGCCTTTTAAAGTTTCAAAGTGGATATTTTGCTGTGACAGGCAACTCGTACAGCTAAAGGGACAATTATACAATACTAACGCAATGCCTCCCTGTCTGTCCGCAGAGGAGACCAAAGAGGAAGCTCTTCTATCAAACCAACATGCAGAGGTAAGTTAGATAGTTGTTATAATTTAATGTACACTCTTGTTATTGTTTTATATTTACGTTTTTTAAAAAAAAAAATAATGCTTTCAAATAAAATAAACATACCAATGTTTCCAGCGAAGCTAAAGAAGAATGGAGAGGCGCGCGATCAATGGAAGACGTCGAGAAGCTGTTTGATAGCTTGGGTAAATTGTCTTTCTTTTCTTTTTTTAGTTCATATTGTTTGTCATGTGTCATAGCCTTATTTACAACTTTAGGACCATACTTCCTTATATTTCTTTAAACGTGTCATTCTGTCAATAAAACTGCCAGACAACCAATACAATAATTACATCCCACAAAGGGGCGAATGTTTGCAAAGCTCACTAATGTTGACTTCGCGTCAATGTTCGTTCAAAGTCGCACTTGCACGTTCTCTAAACAGTATTAATAGTTCTCCAAACAGTCTTAATTGTCTTTCATTTCACAAGAAAGTTCAAATCAAAATTTAAACCATAAATGTTTACCATTTGTGCTTTTTGTGTTGTGTTATTTGTTTAGTGTATAATATGTTGTCTACATCAGTGGTCCTCAAACCCAGTCCTCTGGGACCACTATCCAGCCAGTTTTCCATGTCTCCCACAGCCAACACAGGTGATTCATATAATCAGCTAATCAACCGGCTCTGGAGAAGCCTGATAATGATCCTCACCTGTGTTGGCTGTAGGAGACATGTAATCAGGCTGGATAGTGGTCCCCAAGGACCAGGTTTGAGGACCACTGGCCTACACCACATACAGTGTGTTCTAATTGTACTTTACTGCTTGCTTTTTTTTTTTGCCTTGTTTTGCCCTGCTATCTGCAGTCAGGTCAGCATTGCAAATTGCCTTACTTGGTTAAATAAAGGTTGAATAAATTAAGATAAATGAATAGAAAGTAGTATCTCAAACTATCCCACATCCTCTGTCTATAGCAATCTGCTTCTTTCCTGAAAGTCACACCATCTTTTTATGGTTTAATAAAAATGATTTAGTCTTCTGAATGTTAAGTCTCAAAAGCATGTACAAGGTCGCAGTTTAATGTTGCAACGCGACCGGAGATCAAATAACTCATTGTGCGGGGGTGATTCACAATTCTTTTTATTTATTTATTTATTTTTTATTATTATTAGTCCGGTTTGACGTAGTGTGCGGTTGTTAGTGGATTAGAGAGAGGAGCAAGACTGAAGTAGCAATGTGACAAGTGGCTGATGTCTTTGTGAAATTTTCTTTAAAACACACACACACGTTAGATGAGCACTTCAAACGCCCCAACAATAATCCATTTTTAAAAAAATCCAGAGAAAAAAAAATTAACTGCTGATGTATTTGACCTATTCTACTGCCAACGCTGTTCTGCTCACCTACTAATCTTCAATTTGAGCTAGTTAAGTCAAGTTTTAAATGTTGGCATTTCAAATATCACGGTAATTTTGACCAAATAAAATCAATGAGATCGAAACCAAATGTGTTTGGAATTTTTTATCGTATACGTACAAAGCAAGGCATCTAAACGCCCAGATCGGATGTGCCCCGTTAAAGCCAGCAAAATAGACTGATAGGTTTACATATACTGTATAAATCACCATGTTTGCTCAAACGACCCCCCAAAAAAAGAAGAAAAAAGTCACCCAGCTTTGTCATGTCTTCATTGGTATGAATATTATCGACATTTGGATCGAACTACCTACCACTTACTATTTAATATTTGTTCATATGTTTGTTTGTACAGACTCTCCCATTGGAGTAGTCCGCTCATCTGTCTGCCGCTTGGACTCGGATAGTGAGAAAATCCTGGTGAGACAAAACCTTGAAACATGACATGCACAACACACATTGGGACGACATTTCAAATGTTAATTTATTAACAAATAAATGTCATTAATTTATTATTATTAAGGAGCTAAGCCAAAAGGCGAAGCTCTCGATTTACCGGTCGATCTACGTTCCTACCCTCCCCTATGGTCACGAGCTGTGTGTCGAAACCGAAAGAACAAGATCCCGGATGCAAGCGGCCGAAATGAGTTTCCTCCGCAGTGTGTTCCGGCTCTCCCTTAGAGATAGGTTGAGAAGCTCGGTCATCCGGGAGGGACTCTGTGTCGAGCCGCTACTCCTCCGCGTTGAGAGGAACCAGTTGAGGTGGCTCGGGCATCTGGTTCGGATACCTCCCGGACGCGAGAGGTGTTTCGAGCATGTCCCACCGGCGGGAAGCCCCGGGGACGACCCAGGACACGCTGAAGAGACTATGTCTCCCGGCTGGCCTCGGAGCGCCTTGGGATCCCGCTGGAGGAGCTGGTTGAAGTGGCTGGGGAGAGGGAAGTCTCGGCTCCTAAAAGGTGCTGCCCCCGCGACCCGACCCCGGATAAGCGGTAGCAAATGGATGGATGGATACTGATACATTGACAAAAGGGACATTATTATTTTTTTTACATCTGTAAAGATATCTCTAAAATAATAATTTCTATGATATTTTGGGAAGCTGGTGCATGAAAATTTAATGAAAACTTTTTCTAAGCCTGTTGGTATCAGGAGAAATGAAACATTTGATTTTAAGACAATATCACCCAGGCCTACACTAAACCAAACATGTTTTACTTTGCATCTTTAGTCTTCCAAAGAAGACGACTTGCCTCCCGTGACACTTGCGCCAAGTCCTATTCTAAACATCGGTAAGAGACGTGCAAACTTCTGAATCACACTTTTCATTTTGTTTCGCATGTCATTTTGTCTCAGACCATTCAAACGTTCCTTTCAAAGGGCCAGTGACGACATCCAGCCCACTAGAGGACAGCGCGGCTGTGAGTTTAGCTCCGACAGAGTCCAGTAATCAAGACAAAATGCCGTCGCCGATCCTGTTTGACTGTGAAGACGGAAAAGGCGCGGCAACGATTCGGCCGGCCTCTGACAAGTAAGAATTGATTGGGCTTCTGCTTACAGTCTTACCGGCACGTCTTGTAGACATGATTACTTGGAACCCCCCCCCAAAGGAAGTTTGTTATTACTGGGCCCTATAGCAGTCATAACATCTTGCAGATGCCGCTGTACATTCTAAAATGTAGTTAATTATAAAGGAGGGTACACACCGTCAAATATGTGAATTTACTTTTACTATACATTCCATTTTCAGCCACAAAGAAAGCCCCATCGCAAGTAACAAGAATCCCCAAATGACAGCATCAAGGTTGGTAATTTGCCTTTTTGGGTATATTTGTTTTCATTTAAAATCTAGAAAAATTGTGCTGAAAAAAGATACAACTTTTTCTTCTGTCCTTATTTTTTGTTGATTTCTTATTTAATTGTATAGATTTTAAATGTGCAAATACTGTAGATGTTGTCAGGAAAAAATTGTTGACGATTACGATGAGAATTTAAAAAAGTGCTTTATAAAAAACATCAAAAAAACAAAAACATCAAATAAACTACTGTACACAACTCTAGTGTTGATATGTGCCTTTAAGGGGCGTGACCTAGTGAGTGACGGCAGGAAAATGGCTACAGTCATTTCTGGACCACAAGGCGCACCTGACTATAAGCCGCAGCAGGTCTTTTAATGTTACCGCACCGGGTTCCCGCTACTTTCTTTTCCATAATGAGGGCGCACATTTTCTCACTCTCGTTCTGTCTCTCCTACTGTATTTAGGCTCACTTGGTTTGTTTTGCTCTGTTTCGCTACCTTTATAGTGCGCCCCATTGTGATCAGATGGATAAGCCGCACCTTTGTATTAGCCGCAGGGTCGAATGCAAGTGAAAAAAGTAGCGGCTTGTTGTCCAGAAATGACTGTAGTTAGTTTTGGCCTCTAGTGCTCACAGTGTACTTTGTTTTGAGTTGTCCATATTTTGTTGTTATCAGCAAATCAGCGCAGCAGCAGCCTAGTGTGTCCACTGCTGACAAGGACCATGAGGGAGTTCAAAGGAAGTCCACAAAGGAGAGCTCTGTGAAAAAAGACATCTGGGCATTCCTGAAGAAGGTCCAAGACTCCAGCCAGGCCAAAACCAAACCGTGAGTTAAACAGAATCTGTACTGTACTGTTACTAAACACTAGTATTTGTTGAGCATAGGGACAGGAAAGCCGCTTTGTAACAGGCTCATTTAAGTGAAGCTTGAAAACGAGGATAAAATTGTAGTGTGGTGTAATTCTTTTTCTTTGATATTTTGACAAAAAAGCATTTTTTTCAAGACATCTGTTTTTTTGTTTTGTTTTTTAATTCAGGAAGACCCTGACACCAGTTAAAGCACCCACGCCCCCTCCTGAGTTAGAGGAAGAGTTCCTGATTCTGGATGACGACCTATCTTTTACCTTTTCCATTCCTACTAAACCAACCACTAAGCAGAATAAGAACAAAGAGTCCAGTAGTGACAAAGGCAGCTCGATTGACAGGGGTTCCAAAGACGGCTTGCGAGAGACTAATCTCCCGAGCAAGAACACACCCGAAGTGCAGACAGACCCTAAAAAAACGACAAGCAACAAGAGAGAGAAAAAGACCGAGCTGAAGCATCGCAATACCCCCAACAATAAGAATCCACAGAGTAAGCGCAAAAATGCTGACGACCAACTGAAGGTGGTGGCCGGCAGTCAGACAGATCACCTGAGAGTCAAGCCGTCATCCGAGGCGAAGACGTCTTCAAAAGCCAAACGAGAAAATCCCAAGAGCAGCAGACCGACTGCAAAGACGAAACAGATGAAGGCGTGGCATTTGGAGTCCAGCAGCAGCAAGGAGTGTGAAGATGCCGGCCTGGCTTCTCCTGACAAATGTAGCTTTCCTCCCACAGATTTCCACCCGGGGAAAATCGACCCTGCTCAGGGTTCGGCAGGCAGAACATTTGAACAAATCCACCAGACTATCTCGAGCTGGAGTTCCCCTGAGGAGTGTCAGGTGCTGGGCAAAAGGAAAAGAAACCCGCCCGGGGAGTGGTGGCTGAGCTTCCCTCCAAACGCAGAGCAGCCTGAGGGGGAGGACGAGGCACCCCGCGTCAACAAGCCCAAAGCCAACCGTCGAGAAGCGACCAAGGCGGCGTCGGCGTCGGCGTCGGCGTCACCGGTCAAGGCCGACAAAACGCTTAAAAGCACAACCAAGAAGGATGTCAAAAAAGCCACGTTGAAGAAGAAAAGAGCCCTGCGGAAAATATCTGCCAGTGAACTTGACAGAGATGGAGCAGAAAAAATGCGAGATCAGGACCAACTGGAATTCCCGGATCAGGACTCTCCTCTGGAGCAGAACTACAAAATCAGTTGAGTATTGAGTAGGTCTGTATGATAATGCTATTTTCAACCGATACCGATAAACCAATAATTTAGAAAGTACTGATGTTGATCACCGATAAGTAAGCCGATAATTGTTTGCAAAGTTAACTTGAATACAAATATACTTTTGAGTCCTACTATAAGTACAAATGCATGGAAACATTGTGTAAAGGACCACAAAGCTGAATTTTATTGATATCTCTGCTTCAAAGACATCCAGTAACTCATTTTGAGTTTGCCAAAACAAAAAAGTCATGTTTAAAAAAAAAATGCAACAAAAATGTATTAATTTTGGGGCCTCACTGGCGACTGCCATGTCGCCATGATGCATCTTCTGTGAACACGAGGTCGCGCGCATTATGATGTCACAAATATAACCATAGGAGAGGGGAGGGGTCGAGGAGTTGGGCACAACTTGAACCACAAACACAACAGGTGGACCAGCCAATTATCTGCGGATTTCTTTATCATCTGGTTTATCTATATGACGTCAAATTTTGTGCATCCCTAATATTGAATGTAGTTTTCTTGTTATTAAACACTCAAATGTCAAAATGTTTGTGTTTCACAGAACATATTGCGTTCCCGCAAGTGTACACGGCGAAGACAAAAAAGCGCAGCAAACCCCTCCCGTCCACTCTCACTGAATCTCCAGAGCAGCTGCCGGACAAACGGCATAGCAAACTGCCCGGTGAGTGGTGGAAGATCCCGGCCACGCCAGAAGAGGTGGCGGCGGCGGCGGTGGCGGCAGCGGCGGAGCCCCACCAGCTTTTAAATGTAAATCACAAGACGTCCAAACATGGCAAGAAAGCAAAATCCAAACGAAGCAGACCTCCAAAATCAGCCGAGCGTGCCGTCAGATCGCCGCACAGCCGAAAAGCGGAAGATGAAAAGCAGACGAGGGGCGTCGTCTCCAACGGGACCTTAGCTGTCGACGGAGGCGCCCGTCAGAGTCATGAAGTCGTGCAAGTTGGCTCTCCCGACTGTCAGGGAACTATCACGGTGGAAGGAAGTCAAAGCAGTTTGGACAACCTGCGGGACAACATCTGTCCATCTCGCCACGCGTAAGCAAAACACAACATATCATCACTTATGCTATATAGTCTCCTTTGTCCATATTTTTGTCTTCCTTTGGGACGCTTGGGGGGGGGCAGATTACAAAGTGGGCCGGTGTGCATGATCGATCTGGAACCGCACGATGATGAAGGTAAGTTTGAACAACTTTTAAAACATCAGAAACTAAACGCACAGCAACACGTGTCCAATCCATACGGGTTCCAGACCTACCGTCAAACAGACACTCACTAGCCCGGCTGTCCGTTAGCGACCTGTGTGCTGATCCGCTCAAACCTTGCACCGTGGAGTTCAGCGACAAGGCCGACCTGATTGAGTGGCTCCAACTTGTGTTCTCCACCAACCGGAAAGGAAGAAATGACAAAAGTAAGACTGAAGAATCTTTCCTGATATTTGCTATGTGTGCGTCTGGCTTAGAGGTTTTATTCAAAGTGTTTCCGGGCAGATTTGGCTGTCGCCCTTGACCATTTTGACTGGTACTACTACAAAAGCGGAGCCATGGGCATCACAGAGGACGTGCATTGGTGGAACCTCTCTCAAGGGAAGATGCTGCTGGGCTCATTCATGAAAAAACCTCTGTGGGTGGACCACAGCGCTAACATGGTCAGTATTGTTCTTTATTTCACCTCCAAAATGGCGAGGAAAAAAAGTTCTTTACATATTTTTGGTTTGTTTTGCCCTAAAGGGTTGTTTCCTGATAACGAGCTCCGTCAAGGTAAAAATCGACTGCACTGAATCTGATGTCGACGCGGGCAGTTTCTTCACGGTGCCGTGTGGTAAGAACAGTCACTTAAATCAGTGGTCCCCAACCTTTTTTTCACCACGGACCGGTTCATACATGTCCACAACTTTGGTGGACCGGCAACCCAGTGGGTTGAGGGTGGGGGGGTGCTCGGCTGTTCGTCGGCTGATTAATAAAAGGCTACGACAACAAACGCAAGTCCACTACCATAACAAGGGTAACAAAACGCAACAGAGATAATTAGCATCTTGACATGTGTCAAGAGTCCGTCGTAAACAGAGAGAATCTGGTCACTTTTCAAAATAAAATATTTTTAAGCCTCGGCTAATCTATTAACCGGAAGTACAGTAAGTTTTTTTTATTCTTTCAACTGTGCGGCCCGGTCCAAAGGGGCCCACGGCCCGGTACAGGTCCGCGGCCCGGTGGTTGGGAATCACTGCTCTAAAGCAGTGATCCCCAACCTTTTCTGTACCACGGACCGGTTTAATGTCTGACAATATTTTCACGGCCCAATCTAAAGGTTTAAGCTGATAAAGACAAAATAAAATGACAAGAAAAAAACTGTGGTATTTTCTCTATAATAATAATGAACGTAAATCTACTGTGTAATCATGTGCAACTTTATTAACGGTGTACGTAACGTCGCACCAACAACAGAGTTGTCAAGTGAGACGGATGTAACAGACAGAATGCGGCCACTTTTCAAAATAAAACATCATTTTTCGAAAAAAATAATGCAATTTTTTTTTTCTTTCGGTACCAAATGACCCGCGGCCCAGTGGTTGGGGACCACTGACTTAAATTACGCTTTGATTTTTATAATTTTTTATACGTGACGCTGTCAGAAAAGATTCGACGCAAAGCCCAATGTCAACGTTTATGCTTCATGGTCTCGTCTCTTGCTTTGCTCAAACAGGCCACGCATACAGCCTAGAGAACCTGACGGAGCAGCCTGCGTTAATCAGCTTTTCTAGGGTACTCGCAGACAGTCCCGACTAATAGACGAGCAGCAGTTTTGACAATTGTAATAAAACACGTTTGCATCCAATTTGTCAACAAGGTTTTAGTGTTGGTTTTGGATTGTAATGGCTAATTAACTGGGGTTAAATCCCCACATGTCGGCATGTAATGAAATGGCTGGAGTCAAGTAGTGTGTATCACTTTTATTTCATACACAAACTCACATTCCTCGGAGCCAAGACGGCGTACCGTTAACCCTTAAATTAGAATACATAAATAAAAGCTGTTTGTTTGCATATAAACACTTGCCGATGTACACATTCCAAAACTTTGGGAGGACTCTTCTGTTTTATATTTTTCACTGCCTGCAATATTTGCATAACCAAGCAGGAGTAAATCCTCATGTAAGCTGCATTCTTTTTACAATGGCAGAAGAAAAAAAGTTGTTGTTTATTATTAAACATTCATGTGTCATTAAAACAATGAAAAGGATGAACCAGGTTTTTTGTTGAATTACCAGTTAGACCAGTGGCAGGGAAACATACAGCCCGCCGTGCACTTTTAATACAACCTCAAATGCTCAAAATATTTACAAGTAATAAAACGTTTGTATGTTTTTTAAATTTTGAACACCCCTATGAGGACTTCATAAAATTAAAAGTAATAACGGAAACAAAAGTTGGAATTTTGTCACATCACTAATACTGTTTTCAACTCTCACTTGCTGTCTAGTGGAGAATAAAAAAATCATAGTGCCATTCATATATAAAAAAATAATAATAATAACAAGCAACAAATATGCTTGGTCAACCAGTTTTTTGAAAGCTCTGACTTTTCTTTTGGAGGCAACCTAGCCGCAAACAATGTAAGAAAGATTTTTTCCGAAGGTGTCTGTAGTTATTTAACATTTCAGTAAACGCAACTCGGCAATATAATACAGGTTAAGAGACTCCCCCTTTGTTAACAAGTCCATTGAGAAGGGAGCAACTTATTGAAGCGGATGGCTTTTTTTTTGTAAAGTTTCCTGTCAGGAGTCCTCAGTTACTCTTCATCGGCACTCTTAAACATGAGGATGGAGTTGTAGATCTTGAGGGCGGGGCCCAATTTGATGGACAGGATCTTGACAATATCTGATTGGGTGAGCAGCAGAAAGGCCTCGCCGTCTATTTGCTAGAGACGACAAAGTAAACCGATTTCACAACTAAACACTCAAAACAAAATCACTCGACATATTACCTCTGTTTTAAATGTAGCCGCATGTTCTTTACACCCTGGGAGTCCTTTCACAAAACTGGCCACCTGGAAAGGAAAAGGCTTCACGTCCATGAAATCCAAAATATTAGGGCGAAGAAACTCATATTTGAGAGTTTGAAGTGGGCATAAGTAACGATGATCATTTAAACGTGATTGATTGGCGATATAGCAGGTGAACGATGAATCGTAATATAATGACTTGAGTGTTGAATGCCTAACCTCCTCCGTGCTCCATCCCGCCACCCTCTTGGCAGTCAGGCCCAGAACCTCGGGCAGCAGCTGACAGTGTTTGTCCCAGCACAGCGCCACCCGGTGGGGGGGAGTGGCAGAGACGCCGGGCGAGAACACGGATTCGTGAAGGGCTTGCTGGAGGGAAATGGTGTCTGGGGAGTCTGTGCCGGGAGAGGACAGGAGGCGGTTCCTTACACTGTGGTATTCAAACTAAATGGAACCTCTGTAGTGGAATGCATATGCGGTCCTAAAATTTGAGCAAAAGTACTAAACAAAACACTGGAACGGCCATTATTCAAAATGTCAACATATAGTTATATATGTTGACATGTTAAGCAAGAAACAAAAGGATGACATTTTTCTTTGGCTTTTTTGTGACACTTCCAAAGTTTAGCAAGTAGATTGTTATGCCAAAGGGGACGTGCATTACCTTTGCTTTCACCACTTAAGTTTGGACCCGAGTATCGTATTGTTTTTACATTTTACATATAAAACATATATCTTATATTTTAGACCTGTGACAAAAATAGTGTCTTGTTTTTACGTCTTAATACTGACAGTCTCTCTCTTTTTTTTTTTTTTTTATGGCAACAATTTGGCCCTGGAATGGATTACTTTTATTTCCATTTTCTGTAAAGATTTTTTTTTTGTGACCAAATTGTGTTGTACTTTAGAGGTTCTACACAGTGAAAAGTGCACACACCTTTACCATCACCAGACTCTTCTTTCACGTAGTGCATTTTGAGATATTTGGGAGCAGTAGAAGTCCTGAAAGGAACAATGTTAGCAGTTAGAATTAATTAAACTCCTTGTGGGGTTTTCGTGAGGTGATTTATTATTATTTTTTACCGTTTGTGTCTGGTCCCATTCTGGTTCTGCTCACTGGCACCTCCTAGTGGCTCTGGCTGGCTACTGCGACCTGACAGCTCAGCCTCCACCTCTAGTGGTTTCCTAGCAACAGAGACAACTGACTCTCAGCTACAAGCTGCAACATTGTGCTGCATGTCAAGCACAGGGAGGAGCTCTCTCGGGGCAAACCTGGCGCGGGAGTCCTCGGCTGCCTCGAGCCGGTCCGGCGTGGAGGCTGTCTGCGCGGCGGTAGCCGTGTTGGGTTCGGGGCGTCGCCCGCGGGGGAGGGGGAGGGTGCCACCGAGCGTGATTGGTCGCTCGCCGCTGAGACGGTCTGGGAGCAAGCTCTCTTTGTTCAGATTCATCTCCGAGTAGGGACAGCTCACCAGACTGCACATAGCAGCACACTTTAGTGAGGCCAAATATATATCTTATACGATGATAATGGAACAGGACTGACGTGTAATGTGTCCCATAACGTGGTCCTCTTATATGGCCGATTCCGTTGCATCCTGGGGTGGGACATCCCTGTCCTGGAGGACTCGCATCGTTAACACCTGGGAGGACAAATAAAGACAAACACAATTGTAGTTATAAGCAATTAAGTTACAATATATTATAATATAGCCCATTCTCCTTTTAGGGATGATTCCATCTCTGCAGCCAACTTGTCGGGGAAAGTAAGCAAAGGGTCTCACTGTTCGGGTGCTGCAATGAGTGTCCCGTTTTGTGACACCAGCCTACAGGGTGCAGGTCGGGGCAGTCGGTCTCCACCCAGAAGTCGTACTCTGGATTCCAGGCGTCGAAATGGATCTAAAAGATTTGTTAATGGCAGTTAGTAAGGGGCCAAAAAGAGGCTGGAGTTGGCGGCCATTTTGTACCTTAAGCCGGTGGTCTTCTGTATCTGCGACGGTGGCGACACGGATGAGCATGGGGTTCCTCCTGTCCACGGCTTCCACCTTCATGCCCACCTGGAAGCCATGTGGAGGTCTCTGCCAGAGAAGCTACTGTTACACACCAACATTTTTTCTCCCAACAAATTTTATTTCCAATTGTAAGTCATTTTTATCCCCTTGCTTAAAAGAATTAGAAAATACAATGACACCCCCCACCCCCCACCCCAGTGCGATTTTACTACTGTAATTCTCCTGATAACAGACTTCAGAACAGCTTCCTTATACTCCTAGCTCTACTGCTTACAACATTTATGCTTGTGTGTGAAACATACCGGTTTGAAAGCCCGAGCAGGAGCAGCCTGTGTGCCCGTCTCTTCCAGATATTTCTCCCATGAAAAACTCTTAGGTTGCTTATATTCTGATGAGAGCAAACAACAACATTGTAGCTCAATGATGAGTTGTAAGTGCAGAGACAGCGACTGTAGCATGCGTTCCCAACATTTCTAACTTGCTATAGGTTAGAAGAAGCTAATCGCAGTCACCACAAAATTAGGTACACCTGACCAATCTCAACTTTCCAAAGAGTTGTAACAAAAGTTCTGTTTTGCCTTTTAGTTGCATCAAGCTGGAGAGCTTTCTAATATTTTTGCAGAGAAATATTAGAAACACTTCTCATTATGATGCAATGCAGTTCTAAACCACTGCAACGCACAACCATATAATAATTTGTTTATGTTGTGAAGACAGAATTTTTGATACATTCTTGTGTTGGATCGTGTTCCAAATGCGAGTGTTACACAAGCCCAAAGTGAGTGAGTGAGTAGGTGAGTTTTTATTTAGTAAATGGGTATATTTTAGAAGCAAAAGACAAAGACATGTTTTTTTTCTATTTCAAATATTTATTAGTTTAATGTTTTTACACCAGGGTCCTTTAGAATGGTGCAAAATATTGTGTTTCTTCAAGACTGTCCAACAAGTTCAGGAATATGAATATTATCAAAATAAAAATAAAATTAAAAAAAGGTTTTACTAATGCTAATAAATTATATTCACTAACTTTTTTGGCCATTATTTTGTGTCTATTCCAGCCAAATGATACCCATTTAAGAAATAGAAATGAAAAGGGAAAAAAATGTGGTTAGATTCGGAATCATTTTGGCCTTAACCATCAAATCAACATGTTAAAAGCAAGGCAGCAGGCAATGATTAATATCTACATATTAGTTGTTTGGCCTTACAGAACAGCAAAGTAGTTGATACTGACCCGCGTGTGTCTTGATCTGTGTCTTACCAGCTGGAGTGGTCAGAGTGAGCTCAGACTCCTCGCAGTAGCCTACCGGGTGGATGTATGGACTGCTAGCGTCACACCTTCACACACAAAAAATACTCTAAACATTCCAAACAAATATTCTAGTATTGGACAAACTTGTTGATTCGTGCTCTGTGGGCTCACCAGTAATCATACGTGTCGTCCCAGTTGTCAAAGTGAATGAGAAGTCTGTTGTCCACCACAGCTGCGATGGTTGCCACGCAGATCAGCGACGGGTTCTTCCTGTCCACCGCCTCCAGCTTCATGCCCGCTCGGAATCCGGAGGGAGTCACGGACTGAAAGGGGGACACATTGAACGGCGGGTGGGAAATGAAAGGAGCCAGCGGGACGGCTGACGGAGCGCGATGCTCACCGTGTTGAGGCTCTTGAAGAGGTGCTTGGGGGCCAGCTGGCCTCTGCAGTTTTTCACATACATGCTCCAGTTGAACTCTCCATCCTTACAACCTACAAGACAAATGTAAACAAATGGATGTTAAGTAAAATTAGGCAATGACTTGCGAGTGTAAGACCGTGCGTGTGACTACCTTTGGGCAACAATAATTTGTGTCCGTTTTTCTCACACCAGCCTGCCGGTTTCAAATCCCACGAGTCGGCGTTGGCCCAGAAGTCGTAGCACTCTTGATAGCCGTCAAAGTGAAGCCTCACTCGATAGCCTTGGATCTGTTAATACAGTTGAGTTCATTAAGCCAGTAATTACAAAAGCCTGATGATTAAGCGGCTGATAGTAGGCCTTTTTAAAATATTCATATTCGTACGGAGCTCTGGCGAATAAACGTCCGTTATACAGTAATCATACTTGCATCAGTTCATGCTTTTTGCATGTTTTTTTTATTTATTTAAATTTTCATTTCTTTTCTTACGTTAAACAAATACTAAAGGACATAGTATTCTTTAAATAAAAAAAAAAGGAAGTCAAATATTCTTCCTGTAATTTCAACTCATTCAAACCCAAAAACTTATAAATAAGTTTTTTTTATGGTAGAGCATGCAGAAGGCTTTGATACAGCTTCTGACATGAAGAGGTGGCTTAAAGCAATGGTAGTTATTACAAAAAACAGCTAGCAAGTAAGTGGCAGCAGAGTATAAGAGACCAGCCAGGGCCATGTTGCAACAAGCTCTTTTTTGTTTTCAACAGGAATGTGAATAATGATGAAACTTAGCTATATTCTAATGCTAATAGCTGCAAAACGGAAACAGATAGAAATTTACTTTTTATCCTGATGAAAGAAGAGATTCTAAGTTTTCTTTTGGTCGGTTCTATGTTTTTTTTTATAGCAACAGAACACAATATTCTGTGGGCCTTGCAAAATCAGTCAAAATCCAGTAAAAGAGCCGGGAGCGAAGGGGGTTGCTTCAGTGAAAATGTCTGGGAGTGAATGAGTTAAATGTAAAGTGTTTAAAGACCAAAAAATAAGTTATTTTATCTATTTTTTTTTTAAATAAACAGCCAATTATTCAGTTATCAGATTTTTTTCTCTCCCAAAAAATCCCCGTCAGTTGGGGCTTAGTAATTATTAACCACTGTGCCATGTCACATTATTTTAAACATCCAATTTCCCTTAATAGTTCTAAGAAAAATCTAAAATCAAAATGCTGCCATTCATACAACAAAACGATGGCTCGTGTCGGGAAACACTTGTTAAACATACCTCTGCCACGGTGAGCACACAGAATAGGGACGGGTGACACGGGTCCAACCCCTCCAGCTTCATCCCCACCTTAAAGCTGTTCCGGCTTTGAGGAATCGACTGATGCTGCGGGAACAAGGCAGATGATTGGTTGACGGAAGTGAAGGTATTTTGCTTCTTGACAAGATGAAGGCGAAGTACCTCTTTGAACAGTTTGACAGGAGCAGCAATTGCCCGCTCTTCCTCCAGGTAGGCTGGCCAGCTCCATGCCCGCTTCTTGTTGGGTTGGGCTGTAGCTGGGGGCGGAGCAACAAAATAAATAGAAATAAATGGTGGTGATAGGAGATGATCTTATCCCATGGGATATGTTCTAGTATTTCTCATGTATTTATATACACGAGTGCAGGGGTCAGCAACTTTTACTGTCAAAAGCTATTTCTGTCAAATTTTTTCCATTTTTGACAATTTTATCGACACATGGTCATTTTCTTCCTCTTTTTTGGGGGCATTTTTTTGACTATATTTTGACCTTTTTTCCCAGACTTTTGGGGGGCAATTTTGTAGTCATTTTATGGAAATTTTCAGGATTCCTTCTTGTTTTTGGACATTTTCTTTCCTGCCTTTTCTTAAATCAAATTGTCTGCCTTTTTTGGCAATGTTGTGGACATTTTATGGTTATTTTTAATAAACATTTTCTTTTCTGCCTTTTTAAAAATAAACTTTCTGACTGTTGGGCAATTCCTTGAACATTTTTAGGTAATTCTTTCAAAACTTTTTCATCTACGTTTCGTCTCTTTTTCTGACAACTTAAAAATTTGGACTTGAATATTTTTTTAATATTAATTTTTTTTTTTAAATCTCAATAATTAATTTTTTAAAGAATATTTTTATTTAAAAATAAAGATAAATATGCATAAAAAAATAATTACTACGTTTTTTTTAGAGGTCCACAGGAAAGGGACTAAAGAGCCGCAGACAGCTGCACTAATGGATGAAGGCAGAAACAGTCTAACACAGGGTTTCCCCCTTTTTTTTTTTAATATCCTCCAATGTCAAGAGTAAAATACTATTAAAAAAAATTATAATTCATATAATAAATACCTGCTTTCAATGTTTTAAAGCCAAATACACCTTGTTTTCTAATGTGTAATTTGTTAAATGCTGACATGCAAGACATTTTCGGGCCACAAAACGTACCAAGTTTGGCCATTTTGGCTCCTCTCCTGCCTTTGGTTGTTTTGGCTTTCTCCTGGCAAAATAGAAAATAGAAAATTGATGACCATGTTGCAGTCAGTCAGGGTGGTTTAACGAAGCAATGTGGACGCTTCCTACCTCTGGTTCCTCTTGGTTGTCTTCCTCCTCATCACCAGAATCCATATAGATTTTTCTCTTTTTACGCACGCGTTTACCTAAGGTCTCGCTTTCGGCAGGCTGGCACTCCCGGGCTTCTCCAGGGGATGACCTGGTCAGAAAAAAAATCAGTTCACAGTGGGGGGGGTGCTTATGTGAGCATGTAATTTTTACCTTCCACTGATGGGCTGTGCGCAGTTTGGGCTGCAAAACTTTCCCTGTAGGAGGGCATCACGAGCAACGTGACCACCACAGGTTCGGCATTGAGTAAGCTCCCCGTTTGGCCCGACTTCCACACTTGGACCAACTTCCACTTTGGGACTTTCTAAAGTGGGAGTCTCCTCCAAAGACAAGACAACGGGACCAGGGGCTGCAGGAAAGAATGGGTCAGATAATGCTCCAATGTGACTAGACGTGAATAACATCCTGGACTTGTCCCCAGCCAATCACAGGGCAAATATAGACTAAGGACCAAACACACTCACATTCCCACCACCTAAATGGTAAACCATGGTACCTTTTCTTTGAGGCGGCGCCGGTTGAATGTTAATAGCCGGAGTGGGTGCTGTTTTTGTCTGCGATTGACCCTCTGGTGGAGGGGTGGGACTATGAGATGGCACTGGGTCCAATACGTCCTTTTTAGGAACAGGCGGCTGCCCTTTAACCTCTGTGTCTGTCACAATTTCAAGTGTGCCAAACTCTGTCATGCGAAACTAAAGAACACAAGGAACACAAATTAGTTGCTGGCTTACTCAGATTTTTTTTTTTTTTACAATACTGTGCATGTATGTACTGTATGTAAGAGATAAAGTTTAACACTCAGGTCACAGATGAGTTGGAGTCTATCCCAGCTGACTTTGGACGAGCCAATCAGGGCAAATATAAACAAACAACCACTCACACTCTGACAAATGAACAATCTAGTCTTGGAGAACATGCAAACTTCACACAAAGGGACCAAAGTCAAGATTTGTAGTAGATTTGAGTAATTTGCTGTACCCTGATGTCACTTCCTGGCAACGTGGCAATGCCATCCTTCCAGTCCAGAGCGCCCATCATGTCAAACTCGGCACCTTGAGAGGGGCCGTCACTGGGTGGAGTGTCAGTCATTCTGGATCCTTAATTTAAAAAAAAAAAATGTATGTAATACAAACAAACAAAAAAGGCAATCAGAAATAAGGCAATAAAATAAAATAAGAATCTAAAGATATTATAATCATATAATCGCCTTTTTTAAACCATTGAGTTGGTCATCTGTGACCGGACTGGCTTCCTTTGCAAACGCTACCTGCACTTGTAAACAGCGATTTGCAACATCACCGCTTGGTGGCGACTGTGCGTTGGCTCGCATGATCCACCATGCACTTGGATTCCACACAAAACACTCACTAATAAGACTCTTTTTGCAGACCAACTAGCGGGGTATTGTGTTGACAAAGCGGCCCATTAGGGGGAACCAACACCCCGTTTGATGGTCAACACAAGAAAACAGGTCCCGACTTAGAGTTAAGCACATAAATTAATCTTTTCCTCGTTTTAACAGTATCTCTTAAAGACGTCTCTTTGCCTTCACCTTAACAAGCGACGGCTCGGTTTGTTTCCCACTTTCCACAAGAACGCCGCTTTCCACGCTGACTGGCTCAACTTGGCATCGTTTTAGTCTGATTTATATTGCGATATAACGTTTTAGTCCTGACGCAGGGTCAACGCTGGGAATAAGATGATGTTTTTGTGCTGTTTTAGGGCCTCAACCTGGGGAAAAGTAACTAACGAGGCCGGGCCAATGCGTGTATTAAGTTTGACGTAGTACACGCTTACTTGCGTTTTTTTTTAAATTCCTGCCATAAATAAAAGTGGAGGCAAGAGCGCCCCGTGATTAGCATTCGTCTTGGTACAAAATGGCGGCGCAATGGTGGGGGGAGAGAGGCCAACCAACACGTTTTAAACTATGTAAATTACTCAAGTTACGCCACGAAACAACACACACGAGCCATGCGGGGGCGTCGAACAAGGGCCGACGGTCGCCGAGTAATTTCCCGGCGACTTGTTTTCTGCCGCCCCGCTTATTTTCTGCACTTTGTTGTCACGGAATGCCAGCCCCAGTTCGCCTAGCTTAGCGCCGACACAAAGCTAACTGTCAGCTAGCTCCGCTCTGACTAGCATTAGCATCGGGGTTGGATGCAGCCAGCTAAGGGCAAGCCGTAATAAATAAGTTTCCCGGTTAATAACAATAGCAAAAAGACGTTACCACTATTCCTCACATCAGCATTTAGAGTAATAATAACGCTGCGTAACTGTCACCACCTTCGACATTGTTGCGTGATTAAATTCTTCAATAGAAACTTGAAAAACGATTTATTCTCACCGTTTCACAAACCAGAGTGGGGAAGATAACGCAAACTGACGCCCGCGTGCTGAAACGACACGGGATTTTATTTCAACAAAGCGCCCGTAACTTAGAATAAATTACCAATAGTTAACCTATTGTGTTTTAAACAAAAATGTGGAACTCACCTCGTTTCTCTTTTAACTCTTATTTCGAGCTGAGGAGGGTGCGCATGCGCGGAAGATGCGCTGCCTGACAAGTTTGTGCTCGAGGAAAAAAAAAAGTTCACTTTACGATCTGTGGTCAATGCAACACGCGCACATACACACACGCGTTGACCGCTGTGCGCTTGTGACACAGCCCACTTAGGAGTCACTTTGACCGGCGTCGTTACACACGAGCAACCGGTCGACCGGAGCGAGCTAATCGCGGTTACATGTTCGCATTGTCTGCCGTTAACAATTAAAAAAAAAAAAAACGACAATTCCCTCATGTTTTATTTTCACTCACATCGCCTTCATGTTATACTTATTAATGCACGTCAATGCAGTGGAATTCGACCTTGTAATGCTCGCAAGCTATATTTCTCGGGTTTGATGAGTTATTTAGCTACGTACGTGTGGATAGCACATGAGCAGTTGTGTGGATGCATGTGTAAAAAGCGGATGGAAACGCGTTATTTTCCCAAAATGGAAAAAGTCGAACAAAACAACAACGGCACATAGTCTAATTCTTACGCAACGCGTCGGGCTCGTAACGTAACCCGAGTACTGCTACTAGCTCTCACTGAGGGTACAAGTATGTCTCAAAACGAGCGACTTAACCGGTGCGGATGGTTTGCTTTAGCTTGCATAGTTGGACACGTTTGAAACACCCAAAAGTATCCCCGTTTAACCTGCACGATCGTCCATAATGGCTGCAAATCGCCACGACGCGTTTTAGGTCGCAGCATTGCGGCGATTTGTTTACATGCTTAAAAGCACGCGTTGGTGTGTTTAATCAGTGCAGTGCGCTGTTGAAACAAGTGATTTTAGCGAACAAAGGCCCGTGCTGCTTTTTTTCTGGGGTGAGGTGAGTTCATTTTAGTGCAGCGAAGAGAAGCGGGCGGCTCACGCTCGGTCGTATCACTCTTTGGCCTCTAGATGGCGGCAGAGGACCGTGGGGCAGGCTGGAGGATGACGCGGTGGCTCAGGATGATGATGATGATGAGAAGGAGGAGGAGGGGCGGGTTTGCGCTGCAATCCGCAGCAAACCTCACCTCACGCATTTATTGTGCTGACGTGAAGACAACATGAGATGGCATTCAAAAGCAAAGCGCTCGACTCGAAGGTAAAAAAGGAAAACAACCCGTAATGTTGGCATGTCAGGTTGTTCAATGCATTTAAATGGCAGTGACGCTATTTTGTGATGTAAAAAGCATCTGGCAGGTTATGTCTTGACAAAAAGAAGCAGTAAAGCGGGACTCACACCTGCAGTGCCATCTATAGGATCAATCAATAGATAGAATCCAACGCATAGTAATGCTTTGTTGTGATTGATTGTCAGGGCATCATTATGAGAGCTGTGTCTAATATTGTGGTTACCCTGTTTATGTTTAGCTACATGACAGAAATTATTACAAAACGTATAATGTATTTTAGGGTACCACGGTGCCCTAGTTTCTCAATCTTTACTCAGCCGAGGCGCATATTTTATATGAGAAAAACAAAACAAACAAACCGTTACCAAACAAAAATGTCACACCACGTAGGCCTATATACAATAAAATAATAAAATAATAATAATGTTCTTGTCTCAATTTACTCACAAATGTACTTTGTGGGAAATCTGGGCCTGTTTAGTTGAAGGAAGACAACGCTACTACTCTCTTGTTTGAACGGCAACAGGTTGGATACAGAGGTTAATTCGTGCCTTCCGCCATCTAGTGGAAGAGCATGTAATTGTTATGCCTGTCATTATACGTCACCGGTATTGATAGATGAACAATTGAGCAAATATACATTACTGATTAACAAATAAACATTTAAGGATCTCTTAATTTAAATTGGATAATCTTCACTGCATAGTTGTGGGAATCACAGACACAAGATAAAGCATTACAAATGTATGATGTATTTTAGGGTAGCACAAGCAGTCAAGTATTTTAATAAGTTTTTTCTAAATATGATTTTATTTTATACAAAGCCACCAAGAAGCCAGGAGGGCTTTAAAATGATTTTTGGTTGGTTTACAATTCCACATCTGTAAATCAACAAAACAATACCATTGGCATGATAATTTAGGGGTAACCTATAAGGTTTGATATTGACCATTTGAAGCTAAATTGTGCTTATACTTTTGCTTTCATGTGATTTTAAGTAAATGCAAAATGGCATGGCCTCTGAAGAGTCTTCAATATGTTTGTAGCTTCTGTGCTGATGGTTAAAACCCTCACAGCCAAATCAGGGTGCTTAAGCAAATGTTCCCCTAGTGTTGCCTACCACGGGAATGATGTAAATTTTTATCTTATACTTACGTCTCTGTCTCTGCCTACCAGACCGTATTCCTCAACCTGCTGCTCTGCTTGCTCGTCTTCTACTCTCTGTTTTACATGATTGGGAGTGTTTGTTTCGGGGCCTTCAGGTGAGTGAGAAGCCCTCATGCACACGCGTGTGCACATTAACGAAACATTAACTTCTATAATAGTACAAGCAAAACTGACACTCAACTCAAGTTTATTAACCAGGCCGCGATCTAGCTGGAGTGCTTCAATTTCCAAAATTGTCTTAGACACAGTAAATATTTGTATGACAAACACTTCCGCATAATAACTATAGACCAATCAAATGAAAAGAAGTACAGCAGTAACTGAGCGTGTCTTCTTGTGCAGTTGGTGATGTTTTCTTATGCTTTAAATGTCATAATTGCAGGAAATATTTGAATACAAATCCATTCTTGGTCATACAATAAATGTAAAATAGTAAGTACAGCAGTAACCGAGTGTGCCTTTTCTTCTGCCATTCGTAACCTTAAAATGTCGTACGTTGGGACCATGAACTGATTATTTAGACTGAACTGACTCCAACTGTTTGTTTGTTTTGTTTTATTTTGGACATCTAACCCGTTTCCAACTAAACACAGGTTGGATGATTTCGACGGACGGATTCCTTTTGACTTCAAGACCAAGCCGGAGGACTCTGTCTCTAAATACTTAGGTTAGCGCACTGAAGGCAGCTAGCCAGCATGATACCCAACAAACCAGATTCTTTCTTCCCTCCGGACCAGTCAACCTGCTGTCCTTGGAACTCACTTACTTCTGCAGTGGTTTGCTGTTTGCTGCTGTGGTGAAGAGGCGAGTGTGGGACTACGCCGTCACCGTCACGTGTCTGCATATCTTCATCACCAGCCTTGGTGAGTCCAGCAGTTTTAAGGTATCAACTAAGGGGGAAAAAATTTGGATTGTGCTGCTGTGACTGCTATTTCATGTTTCAGTGATGCTGGAGTTTCCCCTGGCATGGCAGTGGTGGTTGGCCTTAGGTGAGAGTAACCAGAGAGCCGAATGTACAATGTCAATAGATGAGATTTTTCTTTTTGTTTGTTTTTCTACAGGTAGTGGCTTGTTTCTGATGATCTGCAATGGTCAGCTGATCGCTTACTTCGCCTGTCAAGATGACCAAAGCTATGTTACATTCACCGTCTATTAAATATCAGAAAGGTATATTTTGTTCAGCCAATGGGATCCTATGATCCTACAATGGTTTCTATTAGATTCATTTGTTAATGCACATACTCATTTTGTGTGCATGGCAAACATATGGATGGTGCTAATATGGTTGTGAGCAGTGGATGGTTCCACTGTTGCCATATAATACACTTCTGTTCAGATACTCACCAAAATTTCCTTCTTTTTTTTTTGGGCTTTCCTATTGTATGTGCCTTATTATGACATAATGCCTGGGTTAACAACAACAACAAATCTTAGGCATTTATTTGCACAGGGCATGTACGGTATGTCCATACCACAAGGAGATGTTTCTGCATTATTTTAATTGTGTTGCACATTATATAGTATTTGTTTCTATAACTTGAAAAGCTGTGAATGTAACGACAGAATGGGAATGATGCAATACGTTCTTGTTGTGTATTTTGAAAGAATTAAATGTGTCCTAACTAAATCTTCTTGACAGTTAGATGTAGAAGTATTTGCAATCACAAGTGACATTCTTATTCATTTATTTTAAATTCGGTTTTTAGCTTTCATTTAACAGGCTTCACAATAACATGACTTATTTTAGGAATTACAGCCACATTACAGTAAGTCCAGACATTTGACACAATTATAAATACAACCATCAAATGTTATACTTGGATGGAAATCCTCCAAGTGTGGTGCCCATGGATAAACTGTGCATATGCTCCTTGACCTAATTATTAGGTAAATCAGCACACATCATGATATAAATAAATCATATTAAATATCATTCACACCCATCCATTCATTTTCTATAGCGCTTCTCCTGTTCAGGGTCCCAGGTGAGCTGGAGCCTGTCCCAGCTGATTGCACCCTGGACTGGTCACTAATCAATCACAAGGCACATACAGAGAGAAACAACCTAAAACACACATTCAGGCGAGTGAACCACTACACCATCAGTGACAACAGGTACCAATAAAGTCCGATTTATGACGTAGAAAAAATAAATACTTTGTACAATTGCTGCACATCCACTTGATGAAAGCAGCTCATGTGGTGTTCATGTAGGAGAACCCTACGAAGGCCTCACTCGTCCCGTCCTCTTGGCACCTGTCATTCGTTAAGGCAGGCATGGGCTGTAGCGTGAACTCTGGGTCGATGTAGCTGATGTCACAAGGACTCCTCTGCCAAGAGAGAAGACACTCAAAAGATCATGATGCGGTATATTAACTCATTCACATTTCAAATGGATTTTTTGACGTCTAAAGCCGTCAATGGCACTGAATGAGTTGAAAACATCTAGTTGAAGAATTACCACATTGGGGATGAACGGAGGTGTGACTTTCCTCGCCAGTAGGTCATCCCAGTTGACGGACGCAAAGAACGGATGTTCCTGCAGCTCCAACTGGGTATACAGAGGTTCGTCTCATTGTGGGTTTGTATATTTATCATTTCTAGCCGTCTTCTGCACATGCTCTTACTATGTCGCGGCTTTCCCCCAAGCGTCTGGAAACCTTCCTCTCCAGTAAACCCTGTAACAGCGAGCAGGCCGCCTCAGATGTTCCACTATGCAGGCAAAGAGGTGCGTGGAGTATCTTCTCAAACATCTCTGTTTTGCTAGGGCTGTAAAATGGAGGCTGAAACACCAAACAAGGTAAAAAAAAACAAAAAAAAAGACATGAAAAAAGATGCATTCTTTTTCCCCCACTACTGATGGCTTACAAGAGATTAAATTATTTGGGTTCTGGTTCGGGCCCCTTAAATTTTTTTACAATTTATCATGGATTGTGCTTGCAAACTTTGGGGAGGATAAGAAAGCCCTCAAAAAGTAAAGAAAGATTAGACAAAAAAAGAGGGCATTCTCACCGCTAAAAAACCCTGCACTCACCAGTCCATATAGCATCTCGAAAAGCACGCTGCCGAGTCCCCACCAGTCCACTGCGGGACTGTACATGTGACCCTGCAGCACTTCTGGGGCGAGGTACTCCGGAGTCCCGCAAAACGTATGCATGAGCCCGCCTACGGCCACGCCTTCTTTACAGAGTCCAAAGTCAGTCAGCTTTACGTGTCCCTCGCTGTCCAACAAAATGTTTTCCGGTTTCAGGTCTCTGACACACAAACACATGCAAAATGTAAGTGCTTCTAAGCGCATATATAGTAAAAAAGAAAAAGAAAAAAGAAAACACTCAAATCATCCAATATTGAAATTGAGCCGTTAAAGAGTTAATAATGCTTAATTTTGACCGACAGTGTGAGGGAGCTAAATTATTATTGCAGAAGGACTAGTGGTTAGTATGGCTGTTCTTTATGGTAATTCTCATCAAAAAGTAATTACCGCCATCAGTGGCGATTTACTTTTCAAACCTGGAGATTGCGACCATTTTTGTGGCACTCGATCTTTTTTTTCCCATATATATATATATATATACACATACATACGCCACCAGATGGCATTATGTTACATGATAACCTGCAGCACTATGAAGGATTACAGTGCAATTTAGAAGCAGAGACACAGCGAGAAAGCAAAGCAGGATGTTACTAAGGTTATGTTAGACATTATTAACATTTTAATTCTTTATTTCATATATTAACCATGTTGAAATGTCTTATAGATGTGTCAAGTAGGTGAGATAGTGTTGAACTCAGTATAATTTGACCTTAACCTAAGCTGGAACATATTGTTTGATCTAAAAAAATTCCTTCTCAGTGTTCTGTGCGAAAACACATTTAGTCCTTGAGAACAGAATCTGCTTCGAACACACACACACCCCTGACTCTGTTTGCGCCATCGCTCACGGAAAAGTACCCAGAGAGTATGTTTTGTCTACAAATGAAAGAGAGGCGGTCTGTTTAACTATAAGAAGCCATCTTCCCCGCGGAAGAGACACATTCGGCACTCTGAAATTCCACCTGTTACGTGATGTTTGGAGTGTGTCACGATGTCCAGAGATCTCTGTTTTTTATTAAATCATTTTTGCAAAGGTGTTTTTTCTTACATTAAATCTGTCTTCATATTTTTGGAACACGCAAAGAGGAAAAATAAATTTAACCTCTTCAGTTACCTGTAGACAACGTCTAACGAGTGAAGGTAGCCCAGCGCCATGGCCATCTCTGCAGCGTAAAAAGCAGCCCTGCTTTCAGGAAACGAACCCTCTCTCTGGAGGTGGTAGAAAAGCTAAAAGTGACATAATGAATGAATGGTTGTTAGCGCTTGGAAAAACAACTGAGAATGTTGCGTATGTTTACCTCGCCACCATTAACATAGTCCACCACAAAGTAAAGCATGTTTGGTGTCTGGAAAGAGTAGTGGAGTCCCACCAAGAATGGATGTTGCAGTCCTTTAAGTAGAACGCTCCTCTCAACCATCACATGCTGCTGCTACAAATATAATACTATAGGTGAGTAGGTAGAGGATACAATAATATATATATATATATGTTTTTGATGTAAATAAAATATAATTAATATAATAAATATATTGTCACTGTCCTGGGAAAAACACTTGTCATTTTTTAATTTGTATTTTTTTTTTTAATTTTTGGGATGTTGCGTTCAGTTTCATCCCCCCAAAAATATAAATGAAACAAAAATGGACATAAGTGTTTGTCACAGTACAGCGACAATATAAAAAAATATTTAAAAAAATATATATAATGGATACTACATAATAGATAATATATATATATATATATATATAATTTTATTTTTATAATATATTTTGTGATATAGTAAACTGAGCCAAGATGAATTAATTTAAAACTTTTTACACTATTAATGTGACCGGTTGCAAAAGTGTATAGTGTGCACAAACCTTCGTAACTATGTGTAGAGAATCAATCAGTCACATTCAAACTCATATTAAATGAAAGTCCGCAAACACCTGTCACCTCTGATTAACCCCCAATAAAGGGGTGTGCGGACTTTTATACTACTACTATAGGTATAGGTAGTTTACCTCTTTCCTCATAACAACAGTCTGTTTGTGTAACACTTTCACAGCGAAGTAGCTTCCATGTTTTCTGTGTCTGGCCAGCAGCACCTGGTTCAAAGGATCGAGAGATGACGCTAAACAAAAACAACACATACAACAATGAAGAACACAAAAAAAAAAGGCCTACCTTTCCAAAACTCCCTTTGCCGATAACTTTGAGGTAATCAAAGTCAGTTGGTTTCATCCTGGAAGCCACAAAGGAAGATAATGTGTTTTGTTTATGGTATTGCCTTTATATACTACCAAAGTGGAAAATAAAAAAGTGAAAATAAGGTCAACTTATGAAATGTATCTAGAAGGATCATGATCCAAAGCATACCACATCATGTTTCAAACAAGTCGGAGGTTGTGCTAGCCTATAACGAGGACATGTATGGCTGCTAATGGAACAATTGTTATCAGTTGAAAACAGTTATTACTCACCGTTTCACTTGATTGTTTAATATTTATTGTCGACAAGTCTTTTCAGACAAATATTTAGTTTAGGACTTTATTACTGTGTTAATATTGGTTAGTGATTGGCTGGGAACGGAACACCATCATAAATCAAGAACCCCCTGTTTATGACTACAATATATTATCTGCTCACATTTATTCTAATGATACAAAAGTCATAGACTGGTTGAATCAAAAGATCTACAATAGTTGTGGAATTATGACCATGGCCACTGCCATACATCATGTGGTTTTACAGTATTTTCTTTTTGCCAGAAAATTAATACCATAACGCTGGGACTATTTCCCCTAGCTTTAACCCCCGCGGCTTAAACAATGATGTGGTTTATTTACGGGGTTTGCCGATCCCAGGAGCTCTCGGCTTCTCTTTAACTCGACAGTAATACAGTATGTGTAGTGTGTAAACAAGTGACTTATCTGTGAAAGTAAAAAATGTTTTTAATCTTGTGTGTGGGTTTACAGTATGTGCTCATAGACCAAATATTACATTAGATCTATTCTAGACATTCAGTTGAAGATGTATACTCACACAGAGGGTTGAGACCTTAGTGAGCCCTAATGAGAAATTCACAAAAGGTCAAGAGGTCAGTTTTTGTTTCATTTCCTGTCAACAATCCGATGTCTTCAGTTATTAAAAAAAAAAAAAAGTGCCATCCTTTCCTTACCGCATTGCCGCCATCCTCCGTCTTCGCCCTGGTTTTGCTCCACGGATGAGGGATCTTTCGGGTGTCCTGACTTCAAATGAGACGACAGTAGATTGAGACGGGCCATGTTTTCCAACATGTATTTTTAATGACAACTTACTGCTGGAAAAGCGGTTGATAGGGGGCAAGTTTGTGTAATAAGTCCCCGAAGAGAGGTTTTCTCCCCTTGAGCAGAGCTAAAACATAATAGTGAGAATTTGAGAAAGGTTAGTTACATAACAATTTATCACTTTGCTGCCCAGTGCCCTCTGCCATACTTAATTCAGCACACAAAACTTGTAATGAGAGGCTTTTAAAAAACACGAGGCTCTGAATATTTTTTAATTTATTTTTTTTGCTTCGACAAAGTTTCTAATATGGGTTATTTGTCTTGCTACCAAAATGTTGCAAGCGTACTTAACGTGGCCATTGAGAAATTTAAGTCAAGTGTCAATAATTCGCGTTTCTAACAGAGTTTAGCATTTAAGGAAGACCAAGTCATTAACGTTGCCATACATATTGTTTGCATCTTTATATGACGTACTTATCATGTACTAGCGCGAAATGACGTCAGTCTTGATAATTAAAAGTACAGTAACACCGCCTTACCTGAGAAAAATGACACAAGCCTCCTCATTTTGGCGTAGGTCATCGCCCGGTCGTGAGTCAAAGTCATACGGACGAAACAGGCTCGGCTATAAGAACTAAATTAGGAGAGGAGCGACGTTTAAACGCGAGAATAAACACGGCTCG